>NC_034591.1:16180091-16185021 GCF_900095145.1 Mus pahari
CTGTGGTGGCACTGTGTAGCATTGGCCTGTGGTGGCACTGTGTAGCATTGGGCTGTGGTGGCACTGTGTAGCATTGGCCTATGGTGGCACTGTGTAGCATTTGTGAATGAAGATTCCTGGAAAGAAGTTGTGTCTGCAGAGGCAGGCTGACTGGAGATTCAGTGATGTGGAAACATTGGGGTGTTGCAGGTCAGCAACATGGAAAGGTTGGGGTGTTGCAAGTCCAGAGCTCAACGACAGTCTTTCTTGGGCTGTCTTAGCCCCATAAAGAGCCATCCGTTGCCCACCTCCATGTCAGATCTAACATCCTGATAGACAGATAAAAACGTTATCACTGCATTAACTTAACAAAATCCTATTCTCCGCCCATCAACAGGCCATCAGATGGCATCTGAAGCCTAGGCTGAGAATTCTGATGGTTCCCACCAGTGCACTTGAACGGCGGCTTGAGATGAGCCTGCTTCTGTTATTGTACAGACATTAGTAAATTGCTTTCACATTAGAACACTGATTTGAAAGTAACCCAAACCTGTGCTTCTGGGCCCAAATCACTAGTATTCGGCTTCAGAATAAATGATCTCTTTGTCCCTCTGAGGTAAGAGCTATGTTTTGGGGATAAACACATTTAACCTTACAAGTGATACCGAAAATGCAAATTAAAAACACAAAGTGCCTTGCTTAATGCCAAACTGACAGAAAAAAATTGGGGTATATTTATGACAATAATAAGTACATATTGATAAGTATAAGCTTTGTGGAATATTGTCTTAGAGTTTCATTGCTGTGAAGAGTCACCATGACCAAGGCAACTCTTACAAAGGACAACATTTAACTGGGGCTGGCTTACAGGTTCAGAGGTTCCAGAAGCATGGCAGCCTGCAGGCAGACCTGGTGCTGGAGGAGGAACTGAGGGTTCTACATCCTGATCTGCAGGCAGCAGGAGACTATGTTCCACACGGGGCATAGCTTGAGCACAGGAGACCTCCACAGTGACACCATTCCTCCAGCAAGGCCACACCTACTCCAACAAGGCCACACCTTCTAACAGTGCCACTCCTTAAGGCCAATCGTTCAAACACATGTATCTATGGGGTCCGTACCTATACAAACCACCACAAATGTGGGTGGCCTTAAAATTACCTCCATTCCTTACGACACACGCACAGATATGACCATAAGGACTTTTAAAAAAAAATTGGATATTTTCTTTATTTACATTTCAAATGTTATTTCCTTTCCTGGTCCTCCCCCATCCATAGAAACCACATATCCCATCCCCCTCCCCCCTGCTTCTATGAGGGTGTTCCCCCACCCACCCACTCCCGCCTCAACACCCTGGCATTCCTCTACACTGGGGCATCAGGCCTTCTCAGGACCAAGGGCCTCTGCTACATATGTGGCTGGAGCCATGGGTCCCTCCATGGATATTCTTTGGTTGGTGGTTTAGTCCCTGGGAGCTCTGTGGAGTCTGGTTGGTTGATATTGTTCTTCTTCCTATGGGGTTACAAACCCCTTCAGCTCCTTCAGTCCTTTCTCCAAGTCCTCCATTGGTGGGGACCCCATCAGTGGGGACCCCATTCAGTGGCTGGTTGTGAGCATCCACCTCTGTATTCATCAGGCACTGGCAGAGCCTCTTAGAAGACAGCTATATCAGGCTCCTATCAGCAAGCTCTTGTTGGCATCTGCCTACTGTCTGGGTTTGGTGACTGTATATGGGATGGATCCCTAGGTGGGGCAGTCTCTAGATGGCCTTTTCTTCAGTCTCTACTCCACACTCTCGTGAGTATTCTGTTCCCCCTTCTAAGAAGGACCAAAGCATCCACATTTTGGTCTTCCTTCTTCTTTAGTTTCATGTGCTCTGTGAATTGTATATTGGGTATTCCAAGCTTTGGGGCTAATATCTACTTATCAGTGAGTGCATACCATGTGCGTTCTTTTGTGACTGGGTTACCTCACTCAGGATGATATTTTCTAGTTCCATCCATTTGCCTAAGAATTTCATGAAGTCATTGTTTTTAAAATCTGAGTAGTACTCCATTGTGTAAATGTACCACATTTTCTGTATCCATTCCTCTGTTGAAGGATATCTGGGTTGTTTCCACCTTCTGGCTCTTATACATAAGGCTGCTATGAACATAGTGGAGCATGTGTCCTTGTTATATGTTAGAGCATCTTTTGGGTATATGCCCAGTAGTGGTATAGCTGGGTCCTCAGGTAATACTATGTTTAATTTTCTGAAGAAACATCAGACTGATTTTCAGAGACATTTTACCAGCTTGCAATCCCACCAACAATGGAGGAGTGTTCCTCTTTCTCCACATCCTCCCCAGCATCTGCTGTCACCTGAGTTTTTGATCTTAGCCATTCTGAATCTCGGGGTTGTTTTGATTTGCATTTCCCTGATGACTAAGGATGTTGAACATTTCTTTAGGTGCTTCTCGACCATTCTGTATTTCTCAGTTGAGAATTCTTTGTTTAGCTCTGTACCCCATTTTTAATATGATTATTTGGTTTTCTGGAGTCTAACTTCTTGAGTTCTTTGTATATTGGATATTAGCCTTCTATCGGATGTAGGGTTGGTAAAGATCTTTTCCCAATCTGTTGGTTGCCATTTTGTCCTATTGACAGTGTCCTTTGCCTTACAGAAACTTAAGGACTTTCACCACAGGCTAATGAGTGGTTAAGTGAACAACAACAACAACAACAAAATGTTATAGAACACGAGGTAGCTACTAATGTTACCACTGAGTATTTGTATACCTTACAGGATATTGAATGAATGGTGTGCATGCTGTTCCATACATTGCAGTTTAAAGGAGTGTACATGCATGTGGTGAGAGTACCAGAAAGCTATGTCAGGAGATGCTGGAAGATTCTGTTATCTGAGTGGTAAAATTTCAAGTAGCCTAAAAACAATTTTTCTTTATATATTTTCAAATTTTTATGCATCTGATAAGAAAGGACTCGCTTGAGTAAAGCTGCTATGCAAGCCTGGCAAACCTGGGTTCAACCTCTGGGACCCATATGGAGGAAAGAGTCATACACATACATACACACACACCACAGACACACACACACACACACACACACACACACACATTTTTAAATATGATTAGAAGTCAGAATGTTTATAACTTTAAAATGATAATTTAAATGGCAAGGCAAGGCTAGAAACTTGCCCAGGCTAGTCACAGGAGCAGCAGTCTCCGAATGAGTGGGCACTGACTGTGAGGGGAGACTTTTAGTGACAAAGCTAAGTGGATTCAGCAGGCAGGGGCATAGACAAATCCTGGTCCCCCTTACAAGAGCTGTCTCCTTTGATGTCCCTAGACTGCTTATCCAATCCCCAGTGATTGAAGAATATTTCTAAACATATGGAATGGAGTTTACTTTCCACTGAAGTTCTCCAGTATATGTTTTTTCTAATATGTATGGCTACAATCCTTTCTCAATACCCTTTTTGGCCATGGTGGCCACATTTACTCAGCAGACACTTGGCAAACACCATTGAACCCCACTCAGGTGTAAGGCCCTGTCCAAGATCTTTTGATCTCTTTGTTTATTGGGATATTTCCTTTTGGTGTATATTCACATATAACTTCCTAGAGCAAAATTCTAAACATAGGAAACATATTCCAGTTTCCACAACAGTCCTGGTTGATTTTTCTATTATTGGTAACTTGGCACAAGCTAGAGTAATCTGAGAAAAGAGACTCACAGTTAAGAAAATGCTCTAAAAGATCAGACAGTAGGCCAGCTTGTGGGGCATTTTCTTAATTCAGTGATTGACGGGGGGAGGGCCCAGCTCATCGTGGGTCGTGCCACCCCTGGACTAGTAGTCTGGGTACTATAAGAAAGCAGACTGAGCAAGCCATGAGGAGCAAGCCAGTAAGCAGCATCCCTCCGTGGCCTCTGTATCAGCTCCTGCCTCTAAGTTCCTGTCCCGGCTTCCCTCAGTGACGAACTGTGCTGTGGCTCTAGGCTAAGATAAACCCTTCTTCCCCAAAGTCGCTTTTGGTTATGGTGTTTTATCATAGCAACAGAAACCCTAAGACAAAGACTGAACCTCCTCCTAATGGGAAAACACTAAGACAGTGGGATGCCAGATTCCTTATTTGAAATTAAGCTGAGGTGGCAGATATGCAGGCCTACCCGTGAGGGTTAGAGCAGCTGCTCAGAGGCACAGGCATGAAGCCTGCAGTGTTCTTTGCAAAGCTACATTGCTACTCCCCTCTTGAAGTCTGTACTTGGTGAGTGCTCCCTTCTCACTCCCAGAAGGCAGAATGGGGTTTGGGTTCAATTGCCCAGTTCCTAGTCCCTGACATCAAGAATTAAATCTTTTTTGGATTCCCAACCAAATAGAAGTAGATAAAGGACAAATAAAAGAAAAAAAAATACTTGTGATTTGAAGTTTACAAAACAAGGAAAGTTAGAGTTTCATTCTTGTGTGTATGTGTATGAGTGTGGACATCATGTATGCATGCATACGTGTGTTCATAATGTGAACATGTGTGCATGTACATGTATGCATGCATATGTGTGTAAATTTGTATTCATGCTGTGCACATGTGTGTGCGTCTATGAATGTGTACATTTGTGTTTGTGTGTGCACCTGTGGACATGTTCACATGTGTGTGTGTGTGCATGTGCGTGTGCACATGTGTGTGATCGTGGAGTCCAGAGGTCAGCCTTGAGTATCATTCTTCATCAGCTGTCTGCTTCCGTGTTTTGAGCCTCACTGGCCTGGCGCTCCCCTTGTAGGTTGATTACTTGTAACTAGGCTGGCTGCCCAGCAAGATGCAGGGATCCCCTCGCTCCCTGCCTCCCAGTGGTAGGGGATTACAAGTGAAGCATTTTAGCATCTATGGGTTTGGTTTGGTTTGGTTTGGTTTGGGTTGGGTTGGGTTGGGTTGGGTTGGGGTTGGGGTTG
>NC_034591.1:16185205-16220869 GCF_900095145.1 Mus pahari
GGGTGGGTTGGGTTGGGTTGGGTTGGGTTGGTTTTTAATCTTGGTTCTGAGGATTGAACTCAGGTCAGCACACTTGCAAGGCTTTCTGATTGAGCTTTCTTCCCAACCCAAGAGTCTTATTCTTACACATTCAGACCAAATTTAAATAGCAACTGAGCAAAATTAAACAGGCAATGCATTAGATCAGATCACTGTCTGTATAACTGCACACACATAAGGCATTATCAGAGAGAGGCCAGGGTTGCAAGTGAGGATGCAATCGTGCCCCGTCTCAAAGGGAAAGGGGCTGACTCAGCTCCAGTTCACTGCTACCATAATGGAGTGCACCCCTACAATGTGACTATCTCGAGCCTTTGATTGTGCTTATTTTTAAATCTAGGGGTGTGTGCGTGTGTGTGAGTGTGAAACCCCTACAATTTTAAACATTGGTTCAATTTTCAATGACAGATCGGGTATGTTTGGCAGTAGAACACAGAATCTTACTTGGACTCTACTGTATCTGCAAATAACTGCCTATAGAGGGTGTGTGTGTGTGTGTGTGTAGACATGTGTATGTGCATGTATGAGTATATATGGGAATGAGTGTGTTTGTACATGTTTGTTCATGTGTGTACATGTAGGGGGGACATGAATGTGTTTGTGTGTATGCATAGACAAGTTTATGTGCGTTATTCTGTGTTGTGGCCACAATATGCACCTACACAGCAATGTAAGGCCCACTGTGGGAGACTGTTTAAGGTGAGCTACAAGAAAAGTGCTAAAACACAGTTAGCAAGTTTGGCTGGAGGAATTTTTTGAGCACACAAAGTTGTCTCTGTACTTAGAAATACTTTTCTCTGTGGTAGGAGGGTCTGTGTTTCCTAGGGTCTCATCTGAGACAGTGTTCCACCCTCCCACAGAAACCGGGAGACTAGACACTAACCTCTTTGATGTGATTATGTCAAAGGGACAGCTCCCAGGTCTGGGAGGAAGACATTCCTAGGCTGCAAAACCATAGCAAAGCTTTTTAAATTAGCTGCTCTCAAAGGAAAGCAGAGAAAGAATGTACAATTCCTACAGTACTGGGGTTTCTTATTAAGTACTTTAGAGACATCAGATGGCCACTGTCAAAAAGCTATCAGAAATCCAGCCAAAATGAGGAAAACAAGGGCACTTCCGACTTATGTCCTGGTTGGTCCTAATGCACGTCTGCAGTCTAGTTCACGAAAGTATCCATTCTGTACATTTCAACCTCAGACAAGTCCTCTCGTCTCACCTCTCATACCCAGAACACTAACTAGGAAGTCATGTTCAGGGAACAGTGCTGCTGCCTAAGAATTCCTTGCCCTGTGGTGTCTGCCTCCGGGTGCTTATCACGTGACCTACACCATAGTCTTCTAGGCAAGACTGGCTGGTTTATTCTACCACTTGGAACTTTGGTTAATGGGCACAAAACCCTCACAAGGAATCCACTGTATGAAGAGTGATGTCTCGTCTAACACAAAGACAGCTCAATCATTGGCAACTACAGCTAGCTGGTTGTGGTTAGACATTTATTTTAGCCAGCTCTCACCTGTGCGCTATTATAAAGAACATAGTATACTACCAAGGCCATCAACAGCGAGACATACACAGAGACGTGGGAGAAAATCAGTCACAGGAAGGATAGCTTAAATCTATGGAAACTATGGATAGCAGAAGGAACTGTGGAAGAGGTAGCGAGTACATCTGAATGCCATACCTTTTACATGGCTGCCTGTCCAATTTCCCCAATCCCTGTCCCTTCATCTTCAAACATTTTCCCACCCGAATCTCACATCTTTGTGGTATTTAGGATATGCATGTAAGGCAGTTTTAAACATTTACGGTCCTTGTTGTGGGGCTTCTATTTCTCACATTTATTGCTTGTAGCATTTTACCCAGAGAAAAGCCCACGGGGGACCTAACTGCCTTGTCAGGAATCCCGTGTACCCCACCCCATTTGTTTGTATCCTAGAGGCTCTATAAAGTTTTGGAGATTTGGACTCTGGCCTCAAACTGTTCTCAGAAGTGGTCCGTTTCATCATCCAATGAGCTCTGCCTGTTTGTTGATGTGACGCGCCTGTGGACAGAAGCCAGGCGCCTATAGTAGCAATCCTGGGGAAAACTGAAGCAGCTGTGGCCATGTAATTTAAAACCTCAGCAGAGTGTTCTGTGCTCCACGCACAGCATTAGTGCAACATGAGGGCTGGTTGCAGCTGGCTCTCGGGAGGACGTCCTCGCCTGCTGCAGGACAGAGAAGACTGAGACTGAGGCAAACCTGGGTGCAGCCGGAAAGGTCCAGATAGATGAGCTTGTGGCATCCGTTCCCCAAGTTCAGGTACTGTAAGCCTTTGTCGGTGAACTTTCGGCAATAAGCCAGACTGAGGTTCTGTAAGTTGTGGAAGTACCTGGAGCGATGGGGCAGAGACGGGAGGAAGGAAAGTCAAATACTTAGCTTTTCTCAAGTCTTTCTTGAGCCACTACGACGAAGAGACTGAAAGCTGTATTCATCCTGCACTCTCCTTGCAGATGTTCGGCAGTTTAACAGCTGCAGTCTCTCTTGCTGTTACGCGAGGGGGGGGGGATGTCAGTGATAATGCATGACTGCATGTCAAAGGGAAAGAAAGGATATCCGGGAGGATTTCATGAAACTTGATGGGATAACACTTTTCTTGGCTTTGGGGTGGGAGGAGCCTTGCATGCCTATTATTTGAAAGTTTCTTGCTGAAACCCAAGTTAAAGTTTACGCTCTAGTTTTTAGCTCTTACCTTTGCCAAACTACTACATGAATTGTTGAGAAAGATAAACATTTCATAAACATTTTATGGAAAGTAGCTGTTCCATCATGGTGAGGTTTCAGGGCAGAAAGAAGACAAAACCTTACGCAGCAAGCTAAGTGGGCAACACTTGAGACAAATAAAAATGGGTCTGATAAAAAAAAAATTATTTAAAAGCCAGAGATTTCAACGTGCGTGGCTTTGTGAGTAATGATGTCCTTAGGATAATTAAAAATAATGGTTCAGACTGATATGCACTCAGGACTTAAACATGGGCTAAGAATAGTGAGTAGCTAAGTGGGCAACACTTGAAACAAATAAAAATTACACAGGAGGCTGTCAATCTCACTGGAGTTGGAACAGGAAAGATGCCATTACCACAATGACCAAAATGAGAGCTTCCAGAAAAAAGGGGACTGGGCTGGGACCGGGTGGGGATGGGGGGGTGGTTAGGATGAGTCTGTTCCACCACATAAGGGCTGGCGTTTTCAGGACACTCTATGGACAAGTTTCTAAGCCCTCCTCAGCATGACATTCTTTAAAAGTGTAAGGATTCTTGATGCCTGCTCATGCAATAACTACCAATATGCTCTTAGTCTGGAGTCTGCAACAGCTTAGCGGCCAACAAGTACTCAAGAAGGAGGGAGAGACTGCCTCTCTGCCTCTCCTGCTGCTTGCAAAGCAAGTTTATCTTTACATAAATGCAAAATAAGATATGCAAACATTGCCCATAGGTTAGATTTAGCCCTAAACTCGAAAATCAAGTCTATATGATTTAATGGCTCTATTCCGAGGTGAATTACTGATTGAGAACACACATTCCCCTCTGGGAATGGCTGTGTGCATGAGATTCCACAGAAGAGCCAAAGAAGCTTTTGGACCACAGTGGCAGTGGGCTGGACCTGGAAAGAGAGAGCTCTCTAACATCCAAAGACACGCCCCTCTCCTCAGCCCCCCAGTGGACTGAGAAAAGCTTTCTCTCTCTCTCCTCTCCCTTTCTCCTCTCTCCCTCTCTCTCTCTCTCTCTCTCTCTCTCTCTCTCTCTCTCTCTCTCTCTCTCTCTCTCGCTGAGCATGGGGTGTCATTTCTAATATAACATTGCTTTAACGTAGAGAGAGAGGGTTGTGAGGCAGACAGTACACACCATGAAAAATACAGAAGAATTTGGACTCTGACCAAACTGAGTTAGAGTCAGAGTCTTAAGGCTTTTACTATAACTTCCCTATCCCAGTGTGGACTGCTTTCCTGGCTGCCAAGTGAAGACAATAGTCTTTTGTTTAGTTCCCCTTTTGACAAGCCCTTAGCAAACTCTGGGGCAGAAGGCTTTTCTGACCATCAGTTTTCTTATCTGTCATGGATTTGATCCCATCTGCTCTTGCCTTTGAGAAATGTGAAAAATTAAATGAGTATTCAGATCTAATAGAATTATCAGGAAGGTGATTTTCGATCATCGAAAACAGCGGAGACACAGCAGACTTAGAGAGTTTATGCCTTATTATTACTGCAACTACTACCACATATAACAATATACTGCCCTTTTAATTTAAGTGTGTGTGTTGGGGTGCATGGGTGCCTGCCTTCCTGTCTGTGTGTGCAAACATGCATGTCTGTTTGTATGTCAGTGTGTGTTTATTTGTATGTGTGCATACATGTCTGTGTGTATACTCACTCACACACATCCCTGCAACCCACACATGCCAGAGGACAGCCTCAACTGTGATTCCTAAGATGATGTCCATCTTGTTTTTTGAGACATGACATTGCCAAGCATGCTAGCCAACTGGGCAGCAAGCCCAGGGAATCCATCTCTCTGCCTCCCTAGGATTACAAAGTCAAGGACCACAACTGGCTTTTTTCTCTTTTACATAGTTTCTGGCAGCTCAAACTCAGGTCTTAGGCTTGCAAAATAAGCACTTTATCAACTGAGCTATTATCCCAGGCCAACACGGTCATTGTTTTTATGGAGTTTGCACTGTCTGTTTTCATCTAATGAAGTAGATCCTTGTCTGGCAAGTTTGGAGATCGTCATATGAGGTCTACATCTCGCCTGAATTTATCATTCTGCCTGCTTAAATCTATATGATCAGCTAGTAAATCTCAAAAATGAGAATTAAGTGAGGGGTTTACTTAGCTATTTTATAATGCAGGTACTTTTGCTACTTTGTAAAGTCTATAGATTCTTTTAGCATAACATTTTAAAAATATTTTACCTCTGTGTGTGTATGTATGTGTGTCTGCGTGTCTGTCTGTCCGTCTGTAATTGCCTCAGCACTCAGAGGAAGGTCAGAGGACACCTTTCAGGAGCTGGCGCTTTCTTCCTACCAGTGAGGGTCCCCGGGACTGAACTCAGGCAGCACGGGTACCTTTGCTTACTCTAGCCATCCCTTGTGTCCCCTGTACTTCAGTTAAAGCTTAGCTGAAGACAGAGAGGATTTTCCCACCATCAAAGCCCATGCACGGGAGCTGGGGAGATGGTGGAGAGCAGTTGCCGTCCCTCCAGAGGACTGCAGCTCAGTTCCCAGCACCTGTGACAAGTAGCACACAGCCAGCTGTCACTTGGGCTCTTGGGGGTGGTGGGGAAATCGGATTCCTCTGGCCTCTGAGGGCACACTCACTCACATGCTTACATCCATATGCAGACACACCACACACACACACACACCTCATAGACACCTGAATTCTTTTATCCTTAGGAGCAGGGACCTGGCTGTCAAGAAGGAGGTAGTTAGACTGAACAGCTCCCTGGCCCCCAAGCTGAAAGTCTCTTGCCAGCTTCCCTTCAACTTGGGGCGCCCCTCCTGAGTGCTAAAGGAAAGCCCGGGAATCTCAGCAGCCTCGGGCCCTTTCTAGTGATTTCCAGGGTTACAGACAGAAAACTGTGGAAGGTGAAATGGGCTGGTTAACGGAGAAACACTTATGGCAAGTTGTGCAGCACTAAGATGTAATTTTTTTAACACTGGAGAAAGAAAGCTGAGTGGTGCACACCTTTAATTCCACTGCTTGGAAGGCAGAAGCAGGCAGGTCTCCATGAGTTCAAGGCCAGCCAGGTCTATAGAAGGAATTCCAGGATAGGCAGGATTATATACAGAAATCTTGTCTTGAAAAACAAAACGAACCAAAAACAAAACCCTAAACAAACAAACAAACAAAACTGGACAAAAAAAGTTTCACCTTCCAAACAAGACCACCTTCACCACTTTCCCAGCACAGGGGCCCTGACAATTTTATTTCTGCTTTGAGAAAGGATATTTATGATGTGTTTTATGTTTCCCTGATTACTTGATAACTCTTTTTTATTGAAGGTACGGGTTTCTTTTTGTTTTTATTTTTTATTTTTTTTGCTACTAGTCTAATCTTTAAGAATTCACCAAATCTTAAAAGCTTTAGTGTAATCCTAAAAAAACACAGAAATTATTTTTGGTTCTTGTTTTTCCTTCGTTTGCACTGAAGAACTGGAGTATTTTAGGTTGTGTCTTCCACACCAGAGAGGGACTGCGACAAAGAGTTCAAGATCATTCTGAGCATCTTAAGAAAGCCCCTTCTAAAAAAATCGTAAGAGTTTTACTCCCAACGGTACGGTCAGAAGGTTTTGTGCAGTGTAGTGGATCACCATGGGATGAATACATGCCTTCATCCCCTGGGATGTAGGAAAAGGAGAAATCACTGGTCGTCCGGGATGCCGTGACTTAACCAGGCCAAGGGTTAGGCAGGAAAAGAAGGGCTTCCCCACTGCAAGGAAGACAGCATGCAGAATGAAACCACCAGAGGTCAGGGCTTCTCTTGGGCAACCCGCGCAGGTCTGTTTAACTAGGTTAATGGAGGAAGAGAGATCCGAGGCAGAACAGACAGGAAGTTGGGCACAGAAGAGAGCACTGCCAAGGCTGTTGTAACAGAAGTGATGGCAAAGAATTATATTCAGAATACTGTATGAGGCAGAGCTGTCCCCACCCGTGAGAAGGCTCGGCAGGTAAGGGCATTCTTGCCTGCAAAGCCTGACAACCCGACTTCCAGCCCAATGTGTCACTCAGTGGGAGGAGAGATCTGAGCCCCTCAAGTTGTGCTAACATCCACAGGCACATGCGCACATGTGGCAGTGCGCTACATCGGCAATGTGGCGGCACACGTGGTACACACCCCTACCCCCTACTCCCCAAAAAACAAATAATGAGAAAGATCTGTGGGCAGCTCTCATTTTTAACTTTAGAAAACTAAGTCCCCAAAGAAGTTAGAAAAATAAATACTCAAATAAAAACCAGCATCAACGTTGACAAAAAGGGCAAGCATCATATTTTTCTTTGGAAGGAAGTACTCAAGGCGAGGAAGAGGGGTGAGGAACAGCAATAGCCAGCATGTCTCTTATTTATAGTTTCAAGAAGAATTTTGCATACCCTCACATATTTGAAACACTAGGAAACACATCACAAATAGACAATCAGTATGAAATGTGTTTTATTCATAGACAGGTTACCGAGATGGATAGATTACCGTGTGTAATGGTTTGTATATGTTCAGCCCGGGGAGTGGCACTACTAGAAGGTGTGGCCCTGTTGGGAGTAGGTGTGTCACTGTGGGAGTGGGCTTTAAGACCCTCATCCTAGCTGCTTGGAAATCAGTCTTCCACTAGCAGCCTTCAGAAGAAGATGTAGAACTCTCAGTTCTTCCTGCACCATGACTGCCTGGATGCTGCCATGCTCCTGCCTTGATGATAATGGACTGAACCTCGGAACCTGCAAGCCAGCCCCAATTAAATGTTATCCTTACAAGAGTTGACTTGGTCATGGCGTCTGCTCACAGCAGTAAAACCCTAAGACACTGTGTATTTTTTCATGTGACAAAAATCATCAGCACCCAGCAGAATTTATTCTAAATGTTCGCCAAATGGGAAGAACTAGAAATTACAACCAAAATTCTTATTTGGAATTCAACATTTCTATATTTACCACTAAATTATATATACATTTATAAAATAAATATTCCTAAAACATTATTTGATTCATAGCCACAATAATATGCAACGTTAACTAAGGGGAAATGATCAATTTAGTATGGAGTCAGCAAGAATGTTTTAAGTTTAAAAAGCAGAGGAGGGGTTCAACCATAGTGGCTCACATTTGTAATTCCTGTATATGGATGGCTGAGACAGGAAGACAACCAGAGCTTCAAGCAAGCCTGAGATATATAGTGAGTTCTAAGCACCCTAGGTTATACAGTTACACTGTATACTTAAGATAGAAAAAGAGAGAGAGAAGAAAAGGAAGAGAGAGAGAGAAGAAAAAGAGAGGGAAAGAGAATGAGACAGAGAAAGAGAGAGAGAGAGAGAGAGAGAGAGAGAGAGAGAGAGAGAAGGGCAACTTGTAAAGTGATATAAATTACTTTCAAATCATCTATTTATAAATTCAGATTTTAACATATAAATTTTATTTTATAATCTTTAAAAAGTAAATATTAGTCTTAGGCACAAAAAAATAAACATTTAAAAAATATTAGCTACTACATGGGCAGTGTCACATGCTTTCATCCCAACACTTGGGAGACAGAGGCAGGTGAATCTGAGTTCAAGGCCAGCCTGGACAACAGTGTGAGTGGCAGGACAGCCTGGGTGCCTTAGACAGCGTTCTATTGCTATAGAGAGACACAATGACCATGGCGACTCTTATAAGGAAACCATTTAACTGGGGCTGGCTTGGGCTTAGTTCATTATCATCGTGGTGGGAAGCATGGCAGTGTGCAGGCAGACACGGTGCTGGAGAAGGAGCTGAGAGTTCTACATCTGCCCTGGCAGGCAGGAGGAAGAGAGAGACACACTTTCCCCCACAAGGCGCCACTCCCTGTGGGCCCTATAGGGGCCATTTTTATCCAAACGTCCACACAGGGCTACCTGGAGAAACAGGCTAACTTGAAAAAACAAAAATAAACTAGAAGCTAGCTACATACTACACATAAAACACAAACTAAGGTTTAAGATGTAGGGATCGATAAAGTTATTCCACAAAATGCATAAACAAAGGAGAACAAAGGCAGGGGAATTAGCAGCAGAGTTTTAAATATTTCAAAGTTAGGATGGTAGTATGTGCCTGTAATCGCTGCACTCAGCAGGCTGAAGCAGGAGGATTGCAAGTTTGAGGGCAGCCTAGGCCAACCAGTGAAGGCCCATCTCAAAACAACACAAATCACAAGAAACACTAACCAGGAAAATGAAAATTATTTTATGTGGAAAAAATGCTGAGATCTATGAGAAAGCATGATGCTTTATGCATAAGTTAAACTACACGTAAGCTTGGTTACAGTGAGTAATGCGTCACTGTCATATGATGACATGCCAAGCCTGTGTATACATGCACATTTACACAATGAGGTTTGCTCTCTTAAACGAGCTTTCCTCTCTTCAAACATTGAGAGTGCTGAAACTAATGCCAAGCTGGTCTTTGAAGGAATCTGAATTCCAAAAAGCAGAAATAATTCAGTCCATATTTCTTCTACAATTAAAGACAGAAGTTTAATCATTGAAGCACCAACCACTTTAAACAAAGAATTCTCAGGAAATAAAATATGGACTGCTTGTTTGGAAAATGGAAATAGCACTTCACAAGTCTGATATGCTTTTCCCAAATTCCTATTTAGAATTTGTGCCACTTTTAAGAGAAAAGTTTAAAAAGATATTTGCATCTCATATACCAACCCAAAAAGAACCATTTAGTTAATAAAATTAGAAAGCACAGACAGGTTGCTAGTTATGACGACAACTAAAAACTCATCTATGAATAACTTCAAGCTTTTTTCTGACCAAAATAAATTTTTACTAAGAGATTTATAAACTTTGAAAAAAGTAAAAGTACTCTGTTCCTAAGAGGATGATTATACATAAATGATTATTTTATCCTTATTAATATAGTGATTAATATCTAACTAGTTCTCCAAAACTGTGCATAAATATCTTTACCATCAATTTTTATATCTTACTATCTTACTGATACAAAGATTAGGTAACAGACGATTGACAAGTGCTAATACAAAATTAGTTATAGTTGATTCCAGTTAGTCAAGTGGTTCTCACAAAACATGTTCATTGGCTTTTGCCAGGCTCTTACAGAGGTAGCCCACCAGTGATCACTGTGGTTAAGGTATGAGTAGAGTTCCCCAGGTTACATTACACACATTGTTCTCAAACACTGCACTACAGAGCTAGGCAAACTGAGCTGTGTGGCCAGACTGCACTCTGCTGTCAATAACACAAGTGCTTGCATTGCTGAATCAGATCATTTGAAGGAATTGAAAGAAAAAATATTGCCTCAATTTTTGTGCTTTTCCAATGTACTGGCTATAAGCATGGTAAACGTTCAAATTTATTTTGCTTTCTAAATTGCCCTTTCCATCAGTTTAAATCAAAATAATTGTAAAACAATAATTCAAGTCTTGTCTTGTCACATTAGCCAGTTTTCATGGTGTGGAACATTTCCTATTGGCCCCTTCCCAATCTATCAGGGATGGGTGGCTAAAAGAGAAGCTGGGCAGGGTACAATGGCCATGAAAACCCCAGAGATGTGGACAAAATTATATGTAAAGAGATACTAGGAGTGAATGGATTTTAAGTACTTATTGCCTGTCTAAAAATTTTAAATACATAAGGAAGAAGCACACAGAACTACAGTCAATAAATAATGTTGGATGATCAACTATTACATATAGAGAATGTAAAGCCTTGGCTGGTGGACCACACAAAAGCAAGCTTTGGACCTCATAGGTCATGGTTTATTAATCTCCACTTTGGATCATTGCTTCTTTTATCACTAAAATATATTCTAAATGGATTATAGGCTAAGTTTAAAAGGTACAGGAATAAAAAGTAAAGGGTTATTGAGCACCTGGCTGGGTGAAGGTTTAAAGCACCTGGAGGGATTTCAAAAGCAGAGCCTTGAAGAATTGACTAAAACAGGGGGCGCCACGCCACTTTTCTGAAGTTTGCCTGTTTGTGAAAGATTATTAGAGCCAGACATAAAGAAATTGCCACCCAGAATTTTTTCTGTTTTAGCTTTTCCACATGTCTTATTGTTAGTTTTCAAAGGATCTCAAAAAGTCGGGGTCTCAAAAAAGTTCTGTCTTTTACAATGACTTGAGAAATGTTTTCCCAAAGTCAAATTTGAACATCTCCCTGGGATCAGATACAGTGCCTGATGAGTTTCTCCGTAGTAAATACTGAATCAGATATATTTGTGTGAAGTTGAAGATTCTGCCCAATTGTGTGCCCTTCTCCAAAGAAGGGTTGGCTAAGGAATAGCAGCTACCACATTCTGGGCACATCAAAGTCCACAGACAGTCAAAACTCAGCAACGTCAGCTCCCTGGGAGTAGAGCCATCTCAGTGGGACACACGGACACCCAGAGCATGGATGCACAGCAGTGTTCCCAGGTCAGGGAGGGGGCATGTTGGAGCTCTGTTAGAGAAAGGTCCCAGACACCAGAAAGGAAGTCGGGAGCCAGACTCAAATGTCCAGGAAGACGAGTAGAAAGGAATGGGAAGATCTACCTCAAGCTACTGGGTATGCTCCTACAAGAGTGACAAAACTACTGGCTGAGAGAGACCAGTGTCCAGCTGTACCTGCCAGGGAAGGAGAGTGCAGATGCCAGCTTCAGGGCTGGAAAGCTGTCATCTGTCCCTTGGTCATGCTGCCATGGTTGGGTGCTGATGATGGGGAGTTATCTTTGAGGTCAGTTAGAACAAGCCAAAGCTTAGAGGAACACAATATTCTCAATGGGATATAAATAATACAAGCAGTAACCATCAGAGGGCAGAGGAGCATGAGTTGGAGGCCAGCCTGGAGTACCTATGAGACCAGATTTCAAACAAACAAACAGTCACAAGCATTACCTGGGCAGGAGTCGCATCGTCCTGTTGGTGATGGTTGTGTTGGATAGATTGAGATACAAGACCCCAGGACAGCCCTCAGAAATGTGTCTCATGGATTCATCCTGCAAAACAGAAGAAGGAGAAGCAGCTCAAACCCTCACAGGCCTCATAATGACTCTATTATCTCTCATCTCTCTTCCTGCCCCTGAAAAACATTCATACATAACCTGCCCCTTCACATGCCTTATTACTACATCAAATAAAAAGTAGAAACTAGTCCTTCTGTTTGATGCTTCACTGCTCCCTCATTTTTCTTTAGAAATAAATTTTCAATACCTCACGATGACATTTCATTGAAGTCCTGGTATGTGACAGTGTGACTTTTGACTGTCCAGATATAGAAATGTGCTCACAAACTGGCCTGTTTTAAAGTTATTCTAAAGACTGGAATTGTAAACGCACTTTAACAGCTGGACTTCATTAAAAGCAAGGCCATGTTTAGCCCAGGCATGTCATCTGTCTGTGTGACTAAATTTCTGTGGTTCTGATACTGATAAATTTAAAAAAGCTGGACAAATTTTCACTGAATTTATGATAGCTCAGAGATGGTCTCAATATCTATATTTGAAAAGTAAAATGTAGACAATATACAAAGTGTACGGAGTGCACAAGAACCAGTGTTGGGATCGAGGTTAGGGAGCGAAGAGATCTCAGGGTGTGAGCGAAGGCTTCGGCTGGCATGAGACTTGAGAGCCAATGATGTCAAGCAATGGTCTTGAACTAAAGGTTTAAAAGACCAGGTGAGGCTCAAGCTTTGACTGCAATGAGCTACTTTGCATGCAAAATGTATCGTTACCATAATGGTACATGCCTATAATTCCAGCCCTGGGAAGGCTGAGGCAGGAGGAGCACCTTAAGCTAACTGCCAACCTAGGCTACATAATGAGTTTTGGTCCAGCTTGGGCTACAGGGAAAGACCCTGACAAAACAAAAGAGGGGAAAAAGGGGGAGGAGATAAAGGGGAGGAGAAGCAGAGTTAACAACAGGCTTTTATTTATCCAATGATGGTTGATGGTCTCCCTGAAGTAACACCAGGCATCGTGAGGTCTGAATAAGTGAGCTTTACAGCATTTCAGCACATTCTACCCTGAAGAGGACAGCCCACCACAGGCATGTATCTGGAGGTGAGTCCTCACTAGCTCGGAGAATTCAGATGTGCAGAACAGCTGAGATACCACTAGGGATGGCAAACTTGATTTTCAGGGGCAGCAAGGTCAGTTTGATAGCCCATTCCTCACGATTTCCTAAGATATATGAGTTTTTACTATAACAAAATCCTGGGGTATGGTGGTCAGTGGTAGGCCACTCAATGGATGACTTACTTACTGGGCAGCAAATCCTGTCTTAAATAAGACACAGGGGCTCTTCACAGGAAAGGTTTTTCCTGCCCATGCCTTATGTAGACAAGTGGGGGCCACTGAAAAACTCTGTGCTCTTGACACTGAGCTCAAACTGATGGTGATTTTCTAGTCATTCAATCACCAAGTATAGGATTTAGATATGTGTATCTGCAAATACTGCAAATACAGCACAAGATTCCTTCAAAAATCCAAGTAACCATTACCACATGTAGTGCCATATATAAACAGGTGAAAATTTTAGGTGTGCCAATCAATCAGGGCTTGCAGACTGTGCACCTGTTAAAAAAGGCTTTGTCGAGGATGCAAGTGGGGTGGGACAAAGCAGGTGAGAGAGCTGGCTTAGCCACCTTTAGAGAGGCCACAGAAGAGACAGGGCCAAGAGGAGGATGGTTGTGCTGAGTCGGCCATCTCCTCTCTGCCTTTGCCTTTGTGGAGTCGCTTGGTCACCCAAACAAGTCCAGACCACTCCTTTTCTCAGTACTTAAGAGGATGCAAGCCTCATCCTTGGAATGCTTGAACACATAACCCAAAACTGTTAGAGCGTGCACCCTGCTGAGTGGCTTGTGAATCTGTCCTTAACCCATAGGACTCAAATTTCCTCAGTGTGACTTATTTCACACTGCAAGATCACATATATCCAAGCTCTTTTTGAGTGGATGTCACCCACATCTTTAAATGTGAGCCTGTCTCCCAGCCTGTGTCTCAAAGGGAGAAAGCAACAACAAAGTGGAACTGGATGAAATTACTAGCCCTTTATAGATCCCAAACTTGGGCGAGACTCTGATGTTCACAAACTCGGTGCAGATGGCTTTGTGCTGACTTTCCTGCTAGAAAGCCGGATTCAAAGGATGCAGTTTTTGTATTCATATGCAGAACTAATGTTCCAGAGGCAAGAACTGAAAATCAACGCACATTAAAATTCTTCCTAACACCTAATGCTCTAACACAGCAGGTGCTAAAAATTCCCATAGAAGAATGAATCCATTTCACAATGGTCCCATTTGAATCCTCATCAGCTACCTGAAGGACATGCTAGCAGAGATGGCCATCTCTCTTGATGAAGAAGCCTTATGCATGCACCTTGCTAGTGGAGAGAGAACGCAACCAGAGGGAAAGTAGAATGTTGTTCTCTTATGTGCTCTTTGGGCTGTCTGTTTATCCCTCGATTTCCTGGGAACACTCCTAAACGTAAAGTAGCAGCTTGTTCATTGTGAAGTGGATTCATGTTGAGGCATGAGCCTCTGAGAGGAGAGTTGACTGACAGCTGAGAGCAGTGGCCAGGTGGGTGAGGACCAGATAACTAATCTGAATGCTTCCCTTTTGTATTAGGAGAAAATTGGGAGATAATGTGGTTGGTATAAGGGTCTTTGGACTTTTACATTTATATTCTATTTACTCATAAAATGTCTTCCAACTTTCGGGAAAAATAACTGTTCTGCTCTGAAAGTGGAAGGATAAGCTTCGTGGGAAAACTGTAAAGAGGGGATTTTTTTCAACGTATCCTTGCTTCTAAAACTGGAGCCACAGTGTGAGCATAACTGTAAGAGTAGAAAGTATAACTGCTGGGGGACTGCGCCTACAGTGCCAACTCGGAAGAGAAGAAAACTAAGCCTGTCAGGAAAAAAAAATGGAATCACAAGGAGCTGAGAGTTGAGAGAAAATGAGAGGTGATTTAATGGATGTGATTTCTCTTAAGGATGTAGAAAATGTAAAAATTACTCGTGGCTACAGTGGTATAATTCTATGCATATACCACAAATTATTGAAGTGTTCTCTCTGAGTAAATGGTAATATCAATTCATTTTTATTTCTATGGTGTTATTTTTTTTAAGTTACTTCTTCAAAAACGTATGGAAAACCCTAGTGGGGATGAAGAGTGTTTTAAAGGAGGGACAAAGGTCGCCAGGCTGGGGTTGGGGGATGGGAGGGATGAGCATCATTCAGACAGACAGAAGAATGGGCTCAAGGACACACCGAAAGGGCACTGTGGGGACCTGAGGAGATTTAATGTTAAAACAGGACGACATCTGAGAAGGGACTCCCTCGAACATGAGGCATACTGCTGCATAAAACGCTAGGGGTGTGTGGGGGTCTCTGAGGAACCAGTGTAGGTGTCTTGTCACCTGTCAAGGGCCATGGCCTGTGTTGACGTGAGCTCAGCATCATTACACGCCAGACTTCCCTTCTGCTTTCTCTGTCTCCTCAGAAACTTGTCCCCCCTAGCTGGGTAGTCTCCACTGGCTTCTATAAATGTGTTTGCATTTGCAGGTCCCCATTCCTTCTAACCCCCTCATCCATTTTTCTGGAAACATTAGATTATAGCTCATGCTTATTTTCCTGTATCTTGTCCATTTCACAACTCACTACAGCTGTATCTCAGTCCCAGCAGCACCCCACTGGAATGGTTTCAGCAGAAATTAGTGACCCTAATTCTCAAGCCCAGGATGCCCATGTTCAGAGCTTTCCTTACCTGCCCATTTGGGCCACTTTCCAAATGTCTCCCCATCCCATGTACTTACATTCATTATTTGAACCATTCCCTTATCTAAGCCTTACTTGGAGGTGATGGTGAAGGTGAGAGCAAGGAGCAAAGGTGGGCATGGTGATGGGAGGCAGAGGCAGTGAATTGCTGAGCTCAAGGCCAGCCTGGCCTACATAGTGAGCCTGGCCTATCTCAAAAACAAAACCTAAAAAAAGAAAAAAAAAAAAAAAGAGACAGTACTGTATGAGCAACAACAAGAAACTGCTCTGAGCACCCTGGTCCGTGGTCACCAGAACTTACTGTGTGGAGTGGAACAGGATGAGGTTACAAAGGGAGGCAGACTACAGCGAGTCTCCTGGGGGCACCAATATTAAGGTAGTGTGATATTTTTTCCCAGTAGTGTGTGGATGGTGGATGAGAGAGGTGAGTTGGTCAGACCTGCATGTACAAAGGGTATTATTGCATGTTCACAATATGGAAGACAGGTTTAGAGGAGAGAGAAAGACTAAGGGAGGGAATCTAGGGATGTATGTTCATTTCCATCTCTTCGGCATGGTTACTAACAGCCATGAAACCCACCAGAATAAGCCCACCATCCTTGCAGGGACCCAGTATTTTCTGTCTCATATAAATATGCATGAAACATAAACACAGTTCCTTTTATGTAACTATTAAAGACCTTCCACTTGCCTGAGGCTCCACCACTAAGCACATAGCCACAAGATGAACGATAGCATTGTGCATGTGCGGGGGTGGGGCTGGGGTAAGATGTCTTTGCCAATGTTTACTATAGTTTGTTTTTTCCATATTCAACCCCAAATGCACACAAAGTATGTAGTCTACCCACTGGCTCTTCAGGGTGAGGGGTCTGGACCTACATAAACAATGATAGAATAAACTCTCATACTCACTGTGAAAGACTGGCAGTCAGAGACGTTCAACTCTTGCAAGTTTTTACAGTGGCCTAAATCAAACAAGGAAGGCATCACTAAACAACACACGGCAAACATTTAGTTTTTCCATCCTACATTCAATGCAACGTTTTCATTAAAAAGTAAAGAGAAACTTTGGCAAGAAATGTGTCCTAAGTATGTGGGTTTTTCTCTGCTCAGGCAAATGATGTCTTTGGCTTAAAACCCCATACATACACATGTTTGTTATTGTTTGCGGAGTACAGGAAGAAGATGGGAAGAAAAAACTTTTCAATTTAAAAAATACTATATCCTTGGGGATTTTAATTTGAAGGTTTAAGAAAAATAATTTGTTTTGGTTTCTGGCTGAGCCATCTTCCAGGACTTATTGTTTAGTTTTAGTTTTAAAATATTTTATTATACACAATTTTACACATACACAAGGATTGAAAGGACTATACTGTGAGCGCCTATATCTCTGCCATCTAGATTATAATCTGTATTTATACTGGCTTTATTACATGCCCATTCACTCATCTCTAAATTGATTCCACATTGTGCATTATTTTTATGCATTTCAAAGCATGTTGCAGAAGCACTAACCCTCTAATAGTTCATATGCATAATAAGTGAAATAAACTATTTGTTAGGACTTTTATTATTTGTTTGTTTGTTTATTTATTTATTTATTTATTTATTTATTTGGGTCTTTTTGAGACAAGATTTCTCTGTATAGCCCTGGCTGTCCTGGAACCTGATCTATAGACCAGGATACCCTTGAACTGAGAAATCCACCTGTCTCTGCCTCTCATGTGCTGGGAATTTTAAAAGCCTGTGCCACTACCACCCAGCTGTTATGACTTTTTAAGTTAGATTTACATTACAAGTTGCAATAAGTTATAGAAAAGTGGAGATTGAGAAGGGCCATATGCCTTAATAGCTCTTGGAATACAGACCATTGCATGCCTCAAGGAAGATAAGACACGCAGACAGACAGCTAGACAACGCACTCAGCACCTTGAGAGATGCTTAGGCTTTGAAGCAGGGCTGGGGGACACAGGAATGGTGACTGTGAGGACCGCTTGAGACTAAGCAGTGGGAAGGTGCTCTAGGTGGGCGGGGTCTCAGTAGACAGGAAAAGCTGCAGGGGTGTCCCTACTACTCAAAATAAATCACATCTCAAAGAAGCATGTCTTCCACTAATAACCAGACAGCCCAACACTAATACCAGACACATTATCTGTAATAAACTACTTTGGATATTTCTTCCTTTGCCAAGAAGAAAAGTCATTTCTGTCCTAAGTGATATATGCAAATAAGAAGTGCTTCAGAGCCAGGCGTGGTGGCGCAAGTCTTTAATCCCAGTACTCAGGAGGCAGAGGCAGGCAGATTTCTGAGTTCGAGGACAACCTGGTCTACAGAATGAGTTCTAGGATAGCCAGGGCTATACAGAGAAACCCTGTCTCGAAAAAACAAAAACAAAAACAAAAACAAAAAGAAGTGCTTCAGGACTATTTTTACAAAAGGAAAACCAGTTTTGAAACATGCAGGTCTGGGCTGGGCCAGAGCTCAGTTCCCCACCCCAGTGCTTGCCTAGAACACTCAATGTGTTTGAGCCCCAGGGTCCCAGTGAGCGAGCTGGGTGGCACACACCTGCAGCCCAGCACTCTGGAGGTAGGAGGAGGAGCAGAAGTTCAAGGTCATCCTTGGCTACATAGTGACTCTGCCTCAAAAGGAAAAAAAAAAAAATGCAGATCTCCGGATTCACCAGTAGAGTCCCCAGATAATATGTGTGAGGACAGAATAGCTACATGAGAGTAATAGATATATTTTTAAAACTATTTGTCATGGAAACACCGTAGCAATAAAATGGGCAAAAATCCTTGCCCAAATTCTAGGTAATTTGATTTCTAGTTAAGGAAACTAGACAGAACAGGTCACAAAAGAAGGGAACCACTTGTTTAGACAGAGGCTGATGAACACTGTGGAGAACCATAAAACAAGAAAGGCAGATTGAAGTCCTTGGCATGGGGGCCCCAGAGAAGCCCTCACTGTCATGGTGACATTGGTGTCGTGGTGATATATAAGGGGGTGGCTGGGACAGTGCCATTTATTCTAAGCATTTCTAGGTCCACATCTAACATGAGTGGCTGAATGAAAACGAAGATGTGGCTACTCCTAGGTAGGGTTGAAGAGAAGGGGGAAAGGGGAAGAGAGAGAGAGAGAGAGAGAGAACAACCAGAGGCATCTAGAGCCCAGAATAGACCAGGCCATGAGAAGATGGGGACTGGGGTGGGGGGCAGAAGTGACATGGGGGCAAAAAAGGACCAGGAGCTGAGGACCAAGAAAGAAGCTGAGAGGACAGAGAGAACCAAGATGGCGCACAGACAAAATGGCCGGAGTTTTATATAAAAGAGAAGCTGAGGGAAGAGAGTGGGGAGAGGCAAAGCTCATGCTGGAGAGATCTAGGGTGGGAGCCTGGGATGAGACATGCTGAGAGAGCCTAGCAGCCAATGGACAGCATCTGCTCTGATATGTTAATAATATGGTAATTAATAATTTATTTATTAATATGTTAATAATCTCAGTCTTTTGCCCAAGGGTTCTTTGGAACCTGACAGTGGTGACTAGGAGAGACTGAAAGAAACCGTACACTCCCAGGAAGGGCACGCCTACATGGCTGTGCATCTCAGGGCTGGCAGGAGAATGTCTCTCAGTTCTTAAATCTACAGGCTGAGGAACACGTTGGAGTGTTCACCAGGCTGAGTCCTAACAGTTGAGAACTTCCCATGGGCCGGGTGTTGAGCACTTTCCATCAGCCCAGGGACCAGGAGACATCATAACTCCATTTTACAGATACTGAAGATGAAGCTGGGTACAGCTAGCAGGACAGAGAGAGAGTCTTGACTCAAACTTAAGGCCCAAACATGTGTATACTAACAAAACCAGGCAAGTAAAAGGTAAAGAACCGTCTACAGCACATTTTTGCCTACTTAAAGTGGCAGGCTCAGAAAAAAATAAAATAAATAAATCTGCTGTTTCTGTCGTACGCTGTTCAAGATGGCTCTTCACTCTTTGCTTTCTTTCTTGTGTCCCACCTAGGAGCTCTATACATCCCGGCTGGGCCTTACTCTCCCCGACCTGTGTTTGCTAAGGCTACCCAAACTTAGATTTCAGAGGAAGACCGTCTTGTTCCTTCTGCCTAGGGCCAGCTGGACGTCAGAATGCGCATAGTGGCCATCTTGCTTCTGTTCTGCCTTTGCAGAGCTGCTGAGCCTCGCAAATCCAGCCCCGGTGTTCTGAGAAGCCAAGGCCATCCCAGCCGTGGCCGCGGCCGGGCAGCTGGTGGCAGGAGAGGCTCCAGCCCGGTCAAACGCTATGCACCAGGCCTTGCTTGTGATGTGTACACGTATCTCCATGAGAAATACCTTGACTGCCAAGAAAGGAAACTAGTCTATGTGTTGCCTGACTGGCCTCAAGATTTGCTGCACATGCTGCTAGCAAGAAACAAAATCCGCGTGTTGAAGAACAACATGTTTGCTAAGTTTAAAAGGCTGAAGAGCCTGGACCTGCAGCAGAACGAGATCTCCAAAATTGAGAGTGAGGCGTTCTTTGGTTTAAATAAACTTACCACCCTCTTGCTGCAGCACAACCAGATCAAGGTGCTGACTGAGGAGGCATTCATTTACACGCCGCTCCTGAGCTACCTGCGTCTCTATGACAACCCCTGGCACTGCACTTGTGAGCTAGAGACGCTCATTTCCATGCTGCAGATTCCAAGGAACCGGAATCTGGGGAACTACGCCAAGTGCGGAAGCCCACCGGCACTGAGAAATAAAAAGTTGCTGCAGCTAAAGCCCCAAGAGCTGTGTGATGAAGAGGAGAAGGAGCAACTGGACCCCAAACCCCAAGTGTCGGGGATACCCGCAGTCATCAGGCCGGAAGCAGACTCCACTCTGTGCCACAATTACGTGTTTCCCATACAAACCCTAGACTGCAAGAGGAAAGGTGAGCCATTCTGCCTTTTCCGTTTCTGCAGGCTACATCCCATGGTGCCTGGAGATGGCTGACAGGAAGCTGTCTCCAACAGCAATGGAGTGTACAGAGTTCAATTCAGGGCAGTTGGTGTCACCAGGGAGCAGCAGCAGAAGAAGACATACATTGGTAAAGTGACTGACCAGCAAGGACCAATCCCCAGACCCACATAACTGGGCAGGGTGGCCCCCATCTGTAATCCCAGCACTTGAGAAACAGAGACAAGAGGAGCTGAAGTTCAGGAACATCCTTAACTCTACAGTGAGTTGAAGGATAGCCTGGGCTACATGTACAGTGCTACAGAACACACTCTCCTAAAAATAATTCACACACACACACACACACACACACACACACGCACACTCACATGCACACACACAAAACGAAACAAAGCATCAGCAAATGAAAGCAAGTTCAAAGCCATCATCCTCAGTTACCTGGGAGGCTGGAGGCTAGCCTGGGCTTCATGACACCGTTTCAAAGTCAGGGTCTGTGTGGGAGAGATGGGTTAAGAGCATGTACTGCTTCCCAGAGGGCCAGCATTCCACTGCCAGTACAATCAGGTGGTTCACAGCCACCTACAACCCTGACTCCAGAGGAATCCCATGCCCCTGGCCTCCATGGGTGGCCACCCACAAGTGTCATAGGCACACTTGATTAAGAAGTCAATCAATATTTACATGAAGAAAAAACAGCAGGGGCTGGGGCAACCACAGGAGCTGGTTCATTTGTTCAGGGAAAGCTGTGGCAGTAAGGAATTCCTTTATTCTTGAATCTAATTTATCTTGGATACAGGGCAGATACCCTCTATACAAGCTGACTTGCACCAATTATATAAAGCACAGACATCTGTAGGGGGACATCTTCCAGACCAGATATGCCCAGCTCAGGCCCAGCACTGAGGCAGAGGCCCAGCAGGGTGCTAATGATGATATATATTCCACTCACCCAGTCCTATTGTTTTCATGAGCTGGTGGAACCCCACATCTTAGATCTTCCCAAGTTAGCCAGAGTGAACAAATATTAAGTCATTTAAAAGTACTTCACCTAAGATTTCTGTGACTGGGGAACTCTTTCTAGACTATCCCCTCATGTCTGTAAATCAGTGGTGGACTTTCCGCCTCACACAGTCCTGCACCAAGAACTGCACATTAAGTGATGAACTAAGAACCAACAGGAGAGTTTAGAAATGCTAACGATGAGTTAGCAAAGACTGACACTGTCAAAGAGTAATTCAAGAACTGATAATGTCTTTATACTAACAAGCCCTATGACAATGTCGATGTGTTCCATTTGGGGCATGCTTTAAAAGTTCATTTGTAATATTAACTTTCAGCAAGATGTCATTGGAGTAGAGTCACTTTGAGCATGCTATAACAGATTTCCATCTATTTTAGGTGATGTTGTTTGTTTGTGTCTTTTGTTTGTGTTTGTTTATTTGAGGGTCAAAGCTCAGGATTGCTGAAGGGATCCTAGCAGATCCTCTCAAGATGGCTAAGAGCAGGACCTTGTTAATGTGAGAGATTAGACCGCTGGGGCCAGGAGTAGATTTGTTAGCTTTTGGCCAAAGCTTGCCACTCTGTCCTTGACGCTAAAGTGGGGTGTGGTCAGATCAGTCTGGGACAAGTAGCAGGGAGCAGGAGTCACGTGCCCACAGGAGTCACCGTGGAGCAGGGATAAACAACCAGGTCTGGTCAGGCTGCATTCCTCTGATTCTGGAGAAAGTCCTAACTGAACATCTAGCAAGTGCCAGGCACCCTCCCCGTGCACACATGCTGTCAGCTTTCAGGCAGTCCTGTCCCCATTTAAACTTGGGGATGGGGGGACTGAAGCAGCAGTAGCTCAGGAAATCCCATCACTCAAACAAGGTCTCCCAGTTACACAAAAGAGCAAAGACAGGAACCTTGATTACACGAGCCAGCACTTGCAATCATCCAGAATTAATCTGACCAACTGCAGACAAGCTGCTGCCACAGGAGAAGGCACTGGAGAATTCTAGAAAGCACTGGAGAATTCTAGAAAGCACTGGAGAATTCTAGAAGACTCAGAAGGTATAGTTTTGCCACAGCAAGGTAGGGTGGAATGTCCTTGATATCTTAGGATTTAGGCTAAAGCACAGACATCTGTGGGGAGACACGCTCTGGGATGTTTTCTAAGCTTTCTTTTGGATTGCTTAGACTACAAACTGAACCCTGGGCTAGAATACTTCCTGTTGCTGAGGTTCTGCCCTCAAACTTAGTCGAATCTGCACTTGCTACACTGGGTGTGGAAGAGTAAAGTACACAGGACTGAGCTCACAAGTTATCTGAGAAGAACACTGTCTACATAAAAGATGGGTAAGACTTCATAGCAAGACGACAGACACGGTGCTCTAAGAGGTAAGAGCATTCTACAAACAGAGGCAGGTGGATTGCTGTGAGTTTGAGGACTATCCTGGATTACATCGTGAGTTTCAGGACAGCCAGGGCTATATAGAAAGACCCTATAAAGAGTCTCTCAACATTTTTTGATTTCTCCAAAATCAGGAGGTGGTGTGAGAGTTAAATCCGGAGCATTCCCATTTCTGCTTGCTCCTCAGTCTTGGGCCACCAGCTCCACTACACCCACCAATGAGCACAGTTCTTATTTTGTCTCTTTTCCTATAAAACATTTCTCTTTTTCTCTTGGCTAACATTAGCTATAAAACATATTTTACTGCTTTTCCCTTTGCAACTTATTGTTGCCTAAATATAATCTTCTAAAAATACCCCTCAAATTAATCCTCTCTGTTGCAAAACTGCAGGGGACCCGGATGAGGAAGAGAGCTCCTTCCAGTGAGGGAATTCAGCCTTCCTCAAAGGACTAGCAGTATGTAACACCGAGTCATATGGTAAAGGACAACTCGCGTCCCTCTAATTGCTAGTGACTATGTAAAATTCAGGGCCTGTATTTTCATTTTTTAAAATGTTCAGTTGATACCCAGCAGTAGTTCTATGTGTTTATGAGATACAGTGTGATATTCTAATCAATGAATATGATGTTTACTGACCAGATCAAAGGATTGGATCAATCCCTCACCTTAGGCAGATATTGTTTGTGTTGGAAATGGTCAGTGTTCTCTCTCTAGCTGCTTGAGATGTACAGTTGTTGTCAACCATACTTATGCTTCCTTGCTTTCCTGCCCATCTTCATCCTTGGATCTGGTGACTACCCTCTCTCCATCCCCAACACTGGGCACAGCCTCTAACACCCTCCAGTTCTGGACTATATAATGAAGGCTTATTAATACTTTTCACAATTAACTAAAAATGTCTCACTGTGGTTTAGATGAGTCCATTAATACTATTCATCATTTATTTTCATTTTGTTTTATTATAAATTCCTATTTTAAGTTAATTCCTATAAGGAAAAGGTCTGCCTAAACTCCTTTTTAGTGTCAGCATTGAGCTGCCTTCCTTTGTACCTTCAAATCAGTAACTTAAGCAACTTTAAAGCAAATAAATACACAGCAGTTGAAAATCATGGCTAGAATTCAAATATGACAACCTTACTCTATTCTAATTTCTTTATTTTGTTCCATTAATGGTAACCAATCTCAAATACTAAAATAACAAATGGTTGCTGGGCAGTACTGACACATGCCTTTAATCCCAGCACGTGGGAGGCAGAGGCAGGCTGATTTCTGAGTTGGAGGCCAGCCTGGTCTACAGAGTGAGTTCCAGGACAGCCAGGGCTACACAGAAAAAAACCTGCCTTGAAAAACCAAAACCAAACAAACAAAAACAAATGATCAGTAATGTTCATCACTCTGTTTTGTGTAATATACGTGTCATCAAGGGGATGGGGGGAGGGGGGCACTAGCAAGGTCACACGGGCAGTAGTAATTCACAGTCCAAGCCACAGGTCATCATGTAATGCTATCTTTTCTTTCAAGACTGGGTATGTCCACTGTACCAAGCCTTCTGTGTGCTTTCCCAGTATCAGGTCCTCCCCCTGAGCTCTGTGTAAGGATACTACCCAGGGAATGCAAGCAGGGGACTTGCAGTATGGATCCTTCCAATGAGGGAACTCAGCCTTTCCCAACGGACTAGCAGTGACTCAGATGTGTGCAGGGGACTCACTGGTGCCAACCCAACCACACAGACCTCAAAGATCACTATTTTTGCCTTAAACATCTGACAGCAAGAAAAAAATAATAGCTTTATTCATGGAACAACGGGCTCTTTGCCAACACAACTCAGCCTTTCAAAGGGCGTAAGTGTAGGACTGGTTGAAAGGCATATTTATGCCATATTGAGGTGACAGGATTTGCCAGGAACACATGCAAGTATGAGCTCTAAAACCAATTTTAACTTCGCATTTACCATGATAATTTACTAATTTGACTTTGAAAGCTAGGAAAAATTATATAGGAAAATTGGCTCCAGCTGCTTCTGAAGTCAACTTGCCCCTGATTTCAATAATACTTAAGAAATTTTAATTTCTGATAAACAAGCTTATGTGTGTCTCTTTAACTACTACCAAGTCTTCAAATTATTTCTGAGGCTGCTGACAACCAAAAGCCTACTAAATGGGAAAATGATGTGAGGAAAACTGTCTCAACTTCCTCTTCGTAGTAAGGTTCAGTTGGCAGAGGGGCAGAGCTCATAAGAGATGACAGGAGATGCAGCATCTCCTGAAGTGTTTGTCAAGAATGAGGTCCACAACTACAAACTCAGAGGTGGACACAGGAGATCCGTTGTTCAAGGCCTTCCTTGTTCAAGTCACGGCAAGTTCAAAGCCAGGTCCTATCTCAAGCCCTCTCCCTCCCCTACCTCAAAACATTTTGATTCATGGTAAACGCGAGCTCTGGATGCCACATGGCATGTGGTCTAGAAATGAAGACATTGACAAAGTGTCATTTTGATGTGAGGAAATATGTACTTGTCTGTCCTCTATTGAGTTACAAACAACTTTGTAACTCATTCAAATTTAAGCAAAAAAAAAATAATAATTTTTTTTTCTCTCCACTGCAGCCAATGTTTTGTTTCCAGGTCATGCTAGGAAAACTCTTGGCTTGCATTTCCTGCTCCTCGTGGATGCTATTTCATTCAGGAGTCTGCTGACCACTCCAAAGTTGTCTTTTTCTAGCACCCACAAACCCATTGCTTAAACTGGACTCCAGGGTATTCTTACAAACATCTTTTCTACCCGTTGATTTGCGGCTAACCCACTTTTGGCTTGTTTTACGGTGGTTTTTCTGTCATCTACCCTCAAGTCTGGTCCAGTAGGCAGGTTCCGTTCTACAGGCGTTCTAGAACTGAGGGGTGCTAGCTCTGCTGAGTGGGACAACCTACAGGACACTGGCCTTGACTTACTGACTGCACCTGTGACCTCTTCCTTCCCTATACATGTGTATGTTATACATGGGGTTCTCGGCAGGTAGACAGCACATCACACAGAAGGCCAAGATCGATAGATAACGTGCTGGGTTAGCATGTTTAAATTGTGATGCTGTTACTCTTAGAGGCAAATGACCTAACTTCTTTGTGCCCCATTTCCACATCTGTAAAATGAGGTTAAAAATGGAACACATATAGTTCTCCTCATTTAATTTTGTTAAGAGTGCCTAGGTCAGGAACACATAGATAGGAAGGGCCCAACAAGAAGGGGAAAGGAATTCAAGGAAGTTTGACTCAAGAGGGTGTACTAAGGAATCTAGAAATGGACTCCAATACCATCCCATTAGAAACAGGGGTTGGAACATAGCTCAGTCACGAAAGTGCTTGCCACGGAGGCGTAAGGTGCTGAGTTCAATCCTTAGTAGCCATGTAGAGAGCTGGGTATGATCACACATGCTTATAATCCCAGCTCCGGGGAAGCAGAAACAGGCAAAGCCCAGGGGCTCACTGTCCACCCAGCTTAGCCTAATCAGCAAGCTCAGGTCCTAATAAGAGACCCTGTCTCAAAACAAAAGGATGTGGCATTTTCTGAGGAAGAGCAGCTGAGGTTGACTTCCAGCCTTCACAATCATGTGTATGAACATCCAGAAGATGCACACACACATGAACACACATACACACATAAGTACAAAGGCCATGGAATCTGGGCCATTAAGAGGAAAGAAAAAGAGTCCAAGTCACTACATTGTAAATATTCCTGGGACCAAGAAATCATAAATCCCAAGTTGTTACTCTTAATATTTCATTACTATTTTGTTAAGATATATTCACAATTCAACCATTTTATACCAAAAGCAGCAATGTGGATAATGAATGCCACCTTTCATAAATGTGTTCTACAGTTCCTGGTTCTAAGAATCTCTGCTTCCTCAGAAAGCCCTGGGGGCCACCCAACTCTGCAGATGTCAGTCAGGCCATTTTATTGTTGCTACATGAGAACAAGTCTGGTTCCCACTCTACGCTACAACTGCTTTCATTAAAACTAACACTTCTTGCTAAAGACTAAAGGGCAAGTCTCACAGTAAAATATAATGTAGGAGTGATTACATTTTTGAAAAGCATGATTTAAAGATAGAAAATAAATAGTAGAAGCAAAATCGAGGTGAACCTTGGTTTCCTGGTACCTCTGAGGACATAACCCTGGCTCTTCCCTTCATGCTGAGGACATAACCCTGGCTCTTCCCTTCATGCTGCTGTTCCTAGCTCTTTTTGAAAATCTGGCTCGTGTGGAAGCAGGAAGATTTGGGCATGGAGTTAAGTGGGTGAAAAGTTATCAAGTCATGCATGTATTTTAACATCTAAGAAAGCAAAAGTAAGATATGGTGTCCCCCTTTACCTATGTTAGTCCCCCATACACATACTTTGGTTTCAGTTCATATCTAGTGAGCCAGGAACTAAAAATATTAAAGTAGAACATTCTAGAAATAAACCACTTATAAGGCACTTACAAGCAAGCTCGTAACCGCTGTTTTCCTGTAAGACGGTGTTGCTGACCCCTTACTGCATCGACTTCACAGAGAAAACATTGCCACAGGCACAGGCTCAGTGCTGTCTGTGGTTGCAGGCATCCCCTTGGAGTGTTTCTCCTGAGGATAAGGGGGCTGTTGCCATGGTTTGGGAGATCAGGAAGGTCAAGAGTGTGGTGTTTATGGGAGCCACATGCCTGGGATCATTTGTTGGCAGAGGAAGCATAAAATGATGGATAATCTGACATGGTAACAGAATGGCACCCTGACAGAGGGCAGCAAGCAACACCTCAGGAGATGAGGAACCGCCGCCGACCGAAAGCAGGGAGAGAGTTAGCTTACACTTCTGGATGGCAATCCATACATTGTCAAGGGAAGGCAGCTTTCAGGTAGCAACTGAAGCAGAGACCGGAGGAACACTGCTCACTGGCCTGCTCTTCATGGCTTGCTTAGTTTGCTTTTTCAAGCAACCAGGAGCGTCTGGCCAGGAGTGACACCACTCACAGTTTGTTGGACCCTTCCCTTGTCAGTTATTAATCAAGAAAATGCACCATAGTCATGCAGATGGAGCCATCTGATGGAAGAATTCCTCTTTTAAGGTCCCCTCTTCTCAGGTGACTCTCGTTTATACAGTGGTGACAAAAGCTAACCCGTATTTTCTTTACCTGTTCTGTAGCTTGTCTTATTCTGTAGGTCTTTGCTGACCTGAAACTTCCTATGTCTTATGCAGGCCTCATGCTTGCAGCCACCTCCCTGCCCCTGGCCCTCACCTGCACTACTAGGCCCAGTCTTTCAAAGGTTTCCTGGTCGGCCTTCTGGGTCACCAAGATGGAGTCTCTGCTTCCCAAATGACTCAGCAGCCTTGGCTCAACCTGCAGCGTCTTCCTCTGCTTTAGCTCCTGCCTCTGCAGCTAGGGAGTTTCTCTGGCCCCTCCCTTGGGCCCTCCTGCTAAGCATGGTGTATGCTAAGCATGGTGTATGCTAAGCATGGTGCATGGTGTATGCTAAGCATGGTGCACGGTATATGCTAAGCATGGTGCATGGTGCATGCTAAGAATGGGGCATGCTAAGCATGGTGCACGGTGTATGCTAAGCATGGTGTATGCTAAGCATGGTGTATGCTAAGCATGGTGTATGCTAAGCATGGTGTATGCTAAGCACGGTGCATGGTATATGCTAAGCATGGTGCATGGTGTATGCTAAGCATGGTGCATGCTAAGCATGGTGCATACGATTTGGATCCAGCACCTGCCAAGGCTTATTCGTGTTTTCTTTGGCTCCAGCTATCCATCTCCCCTCATCCAGCCCCCCACGCTAAGCTGATCTGCAGCCTCGTGGGATTAATAGAAAATAGGAGCCAGAAAAATGTAACCTAAACACTGTCCATTTTTCCAGAGTTGAAGAAAGTCCCAAGCAACATCCCTCCAGACATTGTGAAGCTTGACCTGTCATCCAACAAAATCCGCCAGCTCCGACCCAAGGAGTTTGAAGATGTTCACGAACTAAAGAAGTTAAACCTAAGCAGCAATGGCATTGAGTTTATAGATCCTGGTAAGTCACACTGCATGGTCCTTCAGGTGGGCGGCAGCTGGGCTGTGGCTTTTCTTCTGTGGCAACACCTATAGTAAACACCATTTAGGTACAAAAAGTAAGTCCGAAGAGTCTGAACTTTAATTAAGCATGATGCTTAAAATAGGGCTTGTTAGACACTCAGACGTGTGTGCCAAAACATTGCTCTACAAAGGGTGTAGTATTGTCCAGTCATCCCTTGGGGTCCAGTGTCATTGTTCCAGGAACTCTCTCAGACACCAAAATCCCTTTTGTAAAATGACATGTGTTGCCCCTTTATACTTTAATTGCTCTTACTAATAATAATATAATGAAAATGCTATCAAAACTGCCACTATATACTATTTTGCATAAGAAACAATAACAAGAAGAAACGTCTAGCGAATGCACTACAAATTCAGAATAGACGCCATGTTTCCCAGCTACGTCTCATCTGTTGATTGAATCTGCAAACACAGAACCTGACAGGTGCAGGACACGGACTACGCGGTGCTAAGCAACATGCACTCCGTCAGCCCAGCCGACAGACACAGTGATGTAGAGTGGTGATGTGGGAGGGAGGGCCTCGCACAGTGTACACCAGAGTGGCCCTGGGCCTCTTACTCTCCTGCCCTGGCTTCTCAAGTGCTCGTATCACGGGGCCCGCCGTCACACTTGTATGGTGATGACTCCTGTGGTAAAGTGGCTGCCACAGAAGCACAAGGACCTAAGTTCAGCTCCCCAGCATCTATATGAAATCTAGGTGCAAGGACACACATGCATAGCCCCAGCCCTGAGGACAGGAAGACAGAGCTCGTTGGCCAACAACCCTAGCCAAATAAACATGTCTCAGGTTCAGAGAGAAATCCTCTTTCAAAAATGAAATAGAGATCTAATGTTGACCTTTACCTCCAGACACACACACATGTGCACACACACATGTGCACACACACACATACACACACGTGCACACACACATAAACATGTGCATATATCATACACACATAATAATTCATAAAAATAAACTAATGAAAATGTAGTAAAAGATAGGAATATGAAGCAAAGGGTCCTTGATACGCTGAACATGTAATGCTTTTAAAATGGAATTCAGATTTGACTTTTGATGGGGGTATTCATTAAGCCCCAACTTATTTAATATAAATTCAAAACTAACTGCTAAATACCAGGTTCATAGGTTCAGAGGAGGCATGCTCAAGTCGAGCTAAGATGTGTTAGCCATGCTCCTACATCAAAATCGGTTCTCTCTTCTGCCCTTCGAGGCTCTCCACTGCTTGCTAAACAAAACCTCTGGTGGGAAACAAAATGAATGCAGTGAACTAAGCAAACACTAGCTCTGGAAGGAACGAGGCTACGAATCACTGCCTAGTTTATCATCGCACGTTTCTTTGTCGTGTGCTTGCAGTCTAAAAGGCCCAGCGATAAAATGATCACTTATAAATATAATATTATTTTATAACGCAGCATAGAGCTAGAAATATTTTGAATACAATCATATTTCCTATGTTAAAAAAAATAGAGCAATTACTTTTGTGCCCGTGTGTACTTGTTGATGTGTGGGTGTACACATGTGTAGAGGCAGAGGTTGACTGTCTTTTGCACTCACTCTCCCCTTTATTCGTTGAGACAGAGCTTCTCACTGAATCTTGAGCTTACCAAGTAGCTAATATGGCTAGTCTGGAGCCCGGGAGCCCCCTGTCTCCCTCCACCTCCCCAGCAGGGGGATTATAGGCCCACATTACCCTGCCAGGCCTCTTACATGGGCTCTGAGGAGCAAACTCTGGTCCCTGCGAGTGTCCAGTAAGCACTTTAGCCTCTGCACCTCCTTTTCAGCCTCTCTACTTCTAGTAATAGTATCACACGCATCAGCAGAACCTCACTATTCTAACAGGACAGAAACAGAAAGCAAAGATGAACATTCTGGTGCTACAAAGGCGTGTTTTAGAATTAACATATCATTTAAATATTATAAAATTATAACAACATTTTAAAGGGACAATTTGCTACACTTACCTCAGCCTGTATACATATTTCACTTTGACTGGCAAGATTAAAAGCAACTTTCTCCTCACAGTAAATACAATGGCATTTTTTTCATACAGTCATTATTATACTAATGTTCATATCAGTCAATGGTGTGTAGACTCTACAAAGTCAGGCCACAGGTTGAAGAACCCAGACCCCGTGTCCTATGAAAACCATAGATCCATGGAGTGAGTGTGGTGTACCTGAGCAGGCATAATATTTATTTCTAATGCTCTCATCGATGCCATAGTTGATAACTGTCAGCAGCATGGATGCCTGGGCATTTGTGTAATAAGTGCAAGTCCCAGGGTTTAATTCCCAGCACACACACACACACACACACACACACACAGAATGCAGATGACTTTTAGAGCTTTTGTTAAATAAACTAAAATGCCAATTATTATTATACAGCCTTAACTAAATGTGTTACAGCAGTGAATAGCCATGCTATATCAATGACTTGTCACAACAGACTCTGGGATATAAAAACCCCTCCCTTTCTCCCTCCCTTTCTCCCTCTCTCCCTCCCTCTCTCCCTCCTTCCCTCCCTACTTCCCTTTGTTAAATTCAACACAAGGGAAGGATTTTCACTCACAAGTATGTGTTGAACCAAGCACTAAGTACTTTTTTTGGTAAGTCCTTTAGAAGAAAAGAAAATGGATCTTAGAATTTAAATAAGACAAAACTAACTAAACCAATTTGAAAGTAAAAGGCCTACTGTGATTCAGGATTTTAAAATGAAGCACCTCCCAGTTACTTCCTTAAGAATTTGGGCTGCCTTGTGAGCAAATGTGGGGCACCAGATTGTAGAAGACTTGGGTGACAGTCTGGTAAAATACAGGGCATCAGTGGAGGAGGGAAAGTCACCCTATTGGGAGTTTTTCTTCCTTCAGGAATAAAGCTAGCTCTCCCAGGGAGCCTCGATACACTCACTTTAATAACTGCAGTTCTTTTGAATGTAGGACTGTCTATTTACACATGCTTTCAATCTGGAGGGTTGTTTCAAGAAAAATGATTTTGTACATAAGAAAACCAAGAAGGATGACCAGTGTGTGGATACTTCATTCCTCCTTAGAATAAGGAACAAAATACCCATGAAAGGATATAGGTACAGAGACAAAATTTAGAACTAAGATGAAAGGATGGACTATCCAGAGACTACCCCATCCAGGAATCCATCCCATCATCAGCCACCAAACCCAGATACTAATGCACATGCCAACAAGATTCTGCTGAAGGGACCCTGATATAGCGGCCTCTTGTGAGGCTATGCCAGTGCCTGGCAAACACAGAAGTGGATGCTCACAGTCAGCTATTGGATGGAACACAGGGCCCCCAATGGAGGAGCTACAGAAAGTACCCAAGGAGCTGAAGGGGGCTGCAACCCTGTAGGTGCAACAACAATATGAACTAACCAGTACCCCCTGAGCTCGAGTCTCTAGCTGCATATGTAGCAGAAGATGGCCTAATCAGCCATCACTGGGAATAGAGGCCCCTTGGTCTTACAAACTTTATATGACCCAGCACAGGGGAAGGCCAGGGCCAAGTAGTGGGAGTGGGTGGGTAGGGGAGCAGGGGCGGGGGTGGGGTATAGGGAACTTTTGGGATAGCATTTGTACTGGCTAATTTTGTGTCAACTTGACACAGGCTGGAGTTATCACAGAGAAAGGAGCTTCAGTTGGGGAAATGCCTCCATGAGATCCAGCTGTAAGGCATTTCCTCAATTAGTGATCAAGCGGGGAGGGCTCCTTGTGGGTGGTGCCATCTCTGGGCTGGTAGTCTTGGTTCTATAAGAGAGCAGGCTGAGCAAGCCAGTGGAAGCAAGCCAGTAAAGAACATCCCTCCATGGCCTCTGCATCAGCTCCTGCTTTCTGACCTGCTTGAGTTCCAGTCCTGACTTCCTTTGGTGATAAACAGCAATGTGGAAAATGTAAGCTGAATAAACCCTTTCCTCCCCAACTTGCTTCTTGGTCATGATGCTTGTGCAGGAATAGAAACCCTGACTAAGACAGCATTTGAAATGTAAATAAAGAAAATAATAATAAGAAAAGAAAAGAAAAGTGATTTTGTGATGACCTGATTTTAGAATTTTAGCCAGAGCCACTAAATGCCAAAATTTCAGAACTATCATCACAAGGATTGATCGTCTCTCATGCCCAACTCCTCAGCCTTCTCTCTGGCCCAAAATAGAAAGGAGTCTGTTTGGGGCTCCGTCCAAGAAAAGACAATATGACAATAGTGACTAGTACTGATATCAAGCATGTTTTCGGATTCAAAATAAGGATGCTGGGTCCTAACAAGGGCATTCTGAAAGAGTAAAGGGAAAACATTCAAAACAGAGACAAGACCTTTGAGGCTGGGAATGACCTGTGGATTTTGGAACGCGTGGTGGACCTTGGCTTTATCTGTTATGAGTTATTTTGTTCTAATTTCTCAGCATCCAGCTAAATCAAATGCATATGTATGTAACACTGATAGACACCATTGCTTACCAAATTCAACCAGATGTTTCAAAAAAACATGGGAAGAAATTATTGGGTTTGGAACTGTACAGAAATAGACTCTCACCACCAGAGCCACTGAACTGGAAAAGGTTAATTTTTTTTATGCATTTTTTTTTTTTTAGAAATCACCAATAAAATAACCTAGGAAGCTGCTATGGGTTTTTATGTTTTCCTGTGCTAAAGTCTTACATTTGACACACTTACCTTATTTGTGTGCCCCTTTTTTTCCAACATCTTCCCAATTAAAAAAGAAATACACCAGAAAGATGCACCTTTCTGAGACATTCAAAGTACTGGGCAGAAATTACAGTGTGTCAACACCACACAGGCTTTCCCCATGTTCCAGAAAACTAACTTAAAGCCAACTTTTTCAAATACAACACGCTAGTCTGTCTGATCAAGGGAAAGCTTCGTTTGATAAAGTATATTTCCCATATTTTGTATTTCTTCAGATATTCAGGAAGGAGGACACACTGAGATCCTGACCCAGAAATCCTCTCCACGGAGCTAGAGAAGGAGAAAGTGCTTTCCTTACTGAATAAACATGATACCAAAATATGGCACAGCTCACAGGCAAACACTAACAGCTTGCAAAGTCAGAAAGCCATTTTTGTGCCCCCTTTTAAGGACTCAGATGGATCCTACCCACCATGTACACATTTTCACGATAAAGCAACAGCTCATCCTTAAGTAATAGGGCCTTGCAGTCAATCTTTAATCACGTAATGCACCTGTTAATAGGACGACTATCTGGTTTAGCTTGGTGTCTTTATGCAAACACTGCCGGTTTGCAACTCGAAGCAAGGCCCTAGTGAAGTTAGCTTCCTTTTCTATCACCAGAACTGAAAAGCAGAGTGCCAACTAGTCCCTTGTGGGCTCTGTCCAGTCTCAGAAAATACTGAGAGTCACACGTATACTGAAGAGAATGTTGTGACGGAGAGAATGGGGCCTTTTATTGAAACCTGTGTTTGACACATGGTGTGCGGCCGTACAGTTCCCCTACCCACTGATTAATACGCATTCTCTGTTTCTAGCTGCCTTTTTAGGGCTCATACATCTAGAAGAGCTCGACTTATCAAACAACAGCCTGCAGAACTTTGACTATGGAGTATTAGAGGATTTGTACTTTCTGAAACTCCTGTGGCTCCGAGACAATCCTTGGAGGTGTGACTACAGCATCCACTACCTCTACTACTGGCTAAAGCACCATTACAACGTCCACTATAACGGTCTGGAATGCAAAACGCCGGAAGAATACAAAGGGTGGTCTGTGGGGAAATACGTACGGAGTTATTACGAAGAATGCCCCAAAGACAAGCTGCCAGCATACCCTGAGACTTTCGACCAGGACACAGAAGAGGATGAATGGGAGAAAATACACAGAGATCACCCAGCAAAGAAGCACAGAGTTAGAATCACCATAGTGGGGTAGATAACTGCCGAACTGTTCCAGCTAGACCCAGCGGCACAGTGCTGTGCGGGCGTGGGAAAACCGCATGTTTACATTTGGATGAATTGTGATGCCTATTTATGCGGGGTTATCAAGCTACAAGGAGATCCCTCTGATTTGTTTGTAACTATTATTAGGCTGTGGCAAGTTTGATAATCTAGGGAAACCTGCCCACCTGTGGATCAGACCCCCATGACAAGAGTACACAGTGGACCAGAACTGGTGGTACATGTCCACAACCCCAACACTAAAGCTGAGGCAGGAGGATCGTGATGCCAACCAGGGCTACAAAGCCAGAAACAGTCTCAAAATAACCCAACTATTCCACACTGGTAACTTGAGGGAGTTGGATCTTAATGATGGCATTAGAATTTCATAGTGTCTTGCATTTGTTTTTAATGGCTTTTTGAAATAAAACTTAAAAAAAAAAACAAGGTTCATTTTTACATGTAATTCCTTGCATAGTCTTTTAAAAATGATAAAAATGAAAAGTTATAATGAATTGTCACCCCTTTTGCCTGTCAACCCACTGCTGTTATTAATCACTGAACTGAATTTAAGCAGTAAGTAGATTTGCAATTTTAGATTCATATACATTCCAGAGGAAGATCCTGATAAACCAAATTCTCAACCACTCCTCGTGGTCAAACAACAACAACAAAACACTGTCATAACAAGCAAATAGAGAATATGAGATGGTTAGTATGAAAAGCCAGTCAGACAGCTCTGACAGACAGCTCTGACAGACAGGCAGCTCTGA
>NC_034591.1:16221774-16224100 GCF_900095145.1 Mus pahari
AGGCAGACAGCTCTGACAGACAGACAGCTCTGACAGACAGACAGCTCTGACAGGCAGCTCTGACAGGCAGACAGCTCTGACAGACAGGCAGCTCAGAGAGGCCTAGGTAGATGATCTGAATCATGAGCTCTGAAGACCTGAAACTGCCAATGAATATGGAAAAAACACTATTCATTTCTTCCTGTGTCTAGAAGCCACTTGTCATGGTTAAGCAGGCCCAAGTACTTCCTCCAAAGATAATTGGGCAAAGTCCATAAAACAAGTCATAAAATTAGGATTCAGGGCCAGAATCTGGGATGAAAAAAAAAAAAAAACAGAAAACAAAAAACAAAAAATAACATCAGAGAACATTTACGGGAGGATGGGCATTCAAGGTGATTGCTGCTAACTGGGATTTTACTTGAAATTATTCCACCTAGAAAACAAAGAGCCAGTAAAAGAGACTATGCATAGAGAATATAAATCTGACTTTGTCACCTTACATACAGTAACCAATAAGACTACACGCACAGGGCAAACCACGTGGGAAGAAAGGCTACTTTCCATGGTTTCCTCCCACACAAAACACATTGCTATTTCTCTATCAAGATATTTGATACAAAGTTTAGCTACTGGTCTTCCTTAGGTCTTGCAAAAACAACCCAAGCTTGGAAAATGATATATGATAAATAGTACTGAGTACCTTATAAAGTGTCTATAGTTGCTGATCTCTATGCTAAAAGTGTCCAGTGTTATGCTTATAACTCACAAGGACCCTCTAAGGGCCATAGTGCTATCTACCTTTCAAAGATGAGAAATCCACAGCTCAGGGATCAAGCGACTTGGACAAAGCCACATAGATGGCAGCTAGCAGAGCTGGAGTCCAGAGCCAGGTAAACAGCCAAGATCCAGAGTCATATAAATTCTTCTATTGTGCACAGAAACATAGTCCTTGTCCTTGACTACCTAGACAAGAATTTCCAAAAATAGGTCTCCAAAAAACCTAGCAGATTAAGCTTTGCCTCCAGGAACACCAACAAGAGTGGTTGGCAAGGGATACATCTGAAACTGCATTAATATCTATGGAAAACCAAGATAATGGAAGCCAGAGGAATTGCCAGCAGTGTTGGTTTGGTTTAGGGCATCTGTGTGAACCGTGAGCATCTGAACCCTCACTGAATTTACCAGTGGCTTGGATATAGGGAATGCACATCTCAGATTCCACACCATCAGTCATTATAGACAGCTGTTAGATTTACGGTGTTGCTCAAGAGCTATAATGGATTCATTTGTCATTGCCCATGAGCCTCTAGAGAGGGTAGAGTAATGATGAAGACCCACAGTGTCCCATGTTACCTAAGTGTCAAGCAGGGGACTAGGATTGAAAGGAGGGAAGCAGATTGAGAAAAGGTCCAAATTTTTCCTGGCTTCAACGTTTTAGAGGCTAGTTTGGGAACTGTATTGGTTCTTTTATATCCAACATCATCCCCTGGGAAGTATTTGGAAACAGGCTCTGAAACATATTATAATAGAAATTATTCTCAAGTATCCAAAAGCTACATGAGCTGGAACACTGATATTGTTCAGAGCCATTACTGAAGTCATGTTATTAAAAGCCTGCTCATCTCCAAGTGAGAGGTACACAAGGGCACACAGCCGATGCCTCTGCTACCAAGTTCTTTTTTTTGTTTGTTTGTTTATGTATTATATTACAATCTGTATTTGGTATGTTTTGTTATGTACTTATTCAACAATCATATAGTGAAATTCTGTTTTATACATCATTATTGTAAATAAAGAGTAGATAAATCTTTCAAGGCATATAGATTGTAATTAGGATGAGGGAATATATAAGAATTCTTGCCAGAAGAAAATAGAATAATCAGGTCTTACTAAAATGTAGGGGAAAATGTTTCATTATTATGAGAGGACAGAAGGGCATAGCAGTCTCATTGAAAATGAGAAAAGAATTTGAAGGACAAAGAGGTCATGAACCATAGAGTTTTACAGCCACTATCAAAGAGGAACTGTGGATAATATCGACACACTGTCTCAGGGATTTCAAATCAGTTTCTCATACACCAGACATTATTTGAGGGAAAGCAGCATGAATAACAGTGGTGGATCGTTAGGCTTAGAGTTCCTGTAAGGAAGGACCGCATACTCAGGACTTCTCATCATGTACATTCTCTTATATACATGCTTTTAGTTTATTAGCAAAGTACTTGCAAGTTTAAGACAGGGTTAATACATTTTCAATCAAGGCCATGATAGTATCCTTGAGAAAAAGATGCCATATACATTGTTTCAGTGGGAAATGGTAAACATGAGGACTTGTTTCAGTTCT
>NC_034591.1:16224111-16265555 GCF_900095145.1 Mus pahari
TCTTTGAGTTTGTTTATATAGTGGATTACATTGGTGGATTTCCATACATTAAACCATCCCTGCATCCCTGGGATGAAGCCTACTTGGTCATGATGGATGATCATTTTGATGTGTTCTTAGGTTCAGTTTATGAGAATTTTATTGAGTATTTTTGCATCGATATTCATAAGGGAAATTGGTCTGAAGTTTTCTTTCTTTGTTGGGTCTTTATGTGGTTTAGGTATCAGAATAACTGTGGCTTCATAGAATGAATTGGGTAGAGTACCTTGTGTTTCTATTTTGTGTAATAGCTTGAGGAGAATTGAAATAAGGTCTTCTTTGAAGGTCTGATAGAACTCTGCACTAAACCCATCTGATCCTGGGCTTTTTTTGGTGGCACTGGGCAGGGGTCATCTTAGGCATGGTCTGCCACCCAGGCCAGCAAGGTGCCAGACTGGTGGTCATCTCAGGTTCACAACTCCTTCAGCCAACCTTCATGGCCCCATGTTAAGGTCATCTATCATGGGTTCACTCCCACCAGGGCCCTGGGGTCCAGAGTGGGGTTCTTCAAGTCGTCAGCTTGCTTCCCATGCTAGGAACCCCCTGGTCCTGAGCAGTACCAGACTGGCAGTCACCAGACTGATGGTTGTCTCAAGCTTGCTTTTTTTCAGAGAATGTTAAGCTACTGATCATTCCGCTGTTCAGAGCACTGAGCCCTTCTCCTCTCTGCCACATGTTAACACACATGTGACAGACACAGCAGCCACACCTGCCATCTCTAGGGGCAGATAAATGTTACTTCTTGAGCTTACTTTCTTTATTCAAAAATTATAGATTTAGTAAACAGTATATTTTATATGTATTTCTTATATGTATTGAGATATATGTGAAGGTAAATAAAAAGATAGAAACAGAGTAAGGTTTATAATTAATTTATCTACCTTTAAGACTACTAAAAGCAATCAGCTCAGATGATGGAATAAGAAATGTTCAATTTCTCTCTATCATATCCAAAATAATGATTGCTTTTCATAAATGTGTTATATGAGCCAGGTTTGGTAGCATATGCCTTTAACTCCAGCAGCCAGGAGGGAGGGGTTTGAATTTGAGGCCAGTCTGGACTAAGTTCCAGGACAGCCAGGGCTCCATAGAGAGAGGCTGCCTTAAAAACCAAGAAACAAAATCTATAATGTTCCTAGAAAATAAATCAGAAATGGTCTTGGCGCATCAGAAGTTAAGAACCATAGAGTGACATGACCAGATTGAATATGAAACAGACATGCAGAAATGGCTTCTGAGAAAGCAAGAACAACATTCACTTCCTCCATGGAGCATATCCATGAGATTGCAGAGTGTGATAATACTAATATTATTCTCAGTAAAAGCAGGGGGAAAGGGGGGAGACAGCTATACTACCAGCAAACTACATATCCATGCCCCCTTTCAATCCATCAAAGGAGGTCCTAAGCAACAAAACCAAAGTGAGGGAAAACGTTCAAGAATAGGAATGAGTGGACATTAAACTGTCGGTGAAAGCAAATGATCAGAATGGATGGCCAAACCATGCCAACCAGGAAGAAAGTGTAAGATGGGTTCTACTACAACACAACCACTCATAGAGCTATACATTTTCTTCAGTACCAGCAGCAACCAATCCAAATGAGTCATTTTTCTACAATGTACTTATCTATAAAAACAATGTAAACACACATTTGAACCCCTTGTCCGTTTCTTCCCTGTTTCACCAAACTTGCCCCAGCCTCCCCCAACCCCCAGCCCCACATGATGGACATGGAGCGTTTTATTCCCATGCATGTCTTTTATGTTACCACAGATGTATACATCATTGCAATTGTTTCAAAATAAGAATTAAGGTGTATGCTTATCATTTTTTGAATTGAATCATCATATGATTTAAGTTATATGCAGGGAATAAATGTGTGTGTGTCGCTCTGCAATTTGCCTTTTGCTTTTACTATTGTTACACTGATCTGAAAGTGAGATGTTAAATACATGGACGGAGTTCTTTCTCATTATCTGCACTCAGTTGACTAAATACTCTGAGTAGGAACAAAAAACACGGTGCACGCCTAAGGCACCTGGGAAAATGGGAAATAATGTCAATGGTCCTCAGCAAGAAATCAGGTAAATAAATTATGGTCCATCTAATATAGAGATTATTTTACAGTCGTCAAAAAGAATTTAGTCAACCTAGATGTAGTGACACAGAAAGATTCCCAAGATAAAGGGAAATGCAAACAATGTGATTATCTTTATGCTGCAAGATAAAACTGTACTTTAAAATCTTCAGGGCTGCTGGGCAGTGGTGTGCACGCCTTTAATCCCAGCACTTGGGAGGCAGAGGCAGGTGGATTTCTGAGTTTGAGGCCAGCCTGGTCTATAGAGTGAGTTCCAGGATAGCCAGGACTATACAGAGAAACCCTGTCTCGGAAAAAAAAAAAAAATCTTCAGGTCTAACAGTGAGGAGAAAACAGGAACCCGAAGAACATAATGTTGGTGATATTCATCATCATGTCAGTGATATTCACTTTATTTTTTTCAAAAACAATTTTTATTAGATATTTTCTTCGTTTACATTTCAAATGCTATCCCAAAAGTCCCCTATACCCTCCCCCCACCCTGTTCCCCTACCCACCCACTCCTGCTTCCTGGCCCTGGCATTCCCCTGTACTGGGGCATATGATCTTCACAAGACCAAGGGGCCTCTCTTCCCAATGATGGCCGATTAGGCCACCTTCTGCTACATATGCAGCTAGAGACACGAGCTCTGGGGGTGCTGGTTAGTTCATATTGTTGTTCCTCCTATAGAGTTGCAGACCCCTTCAGCTACTTCGGTAATTTCTCTAGCTCCTCTCTTGGGGGTCCTGTGTTCCATCCAATAGATGACTGTGAGCATCTACTTCTGTATTTGCCAGGCATTGGCATAGCCTCACAAGAGACAGCTAGTGATATTCACTTTAAACTCATATGTATGTCAATGTGGTTTTAGAAAAGCTGATAAACACAGGAACCCTTCCATTTTTTTTTGTTTTGGGGGTTTTTTTCGGGGGGGGACAGGGTTTCTTTGTATAGCCCTGGCTGTCCTGGAACTCACTCTGTAGACCAGGCTGGCCTCGAACTCAGAAATCCACCTGCCTCTGCGTCTCAAGTGCTGAGATTAAAGGCATGTGCCACCACACCCAGCACAGGAACCCTTCCTAAGTGGGTGGATGGTTTGAGGAGACAAAGAGAGCTACCATTAATGCCAACTGTCAGATTTTGTTAAAATGAGAAGATACTCTTATATCCTTAACAGACAAATTGATTATGCATACATGAATTCTAGACAAAAGGGAAAAATTGATCGAGAAGAATGCACAAAGGACCAATTCCTGAAGCACACAATGTGACAATGCTGGTGTTTCTGTGTGGACTGAAGTCAATACACAGGTGAACTATAAGACTAGAGTTTGTGATTGGGCAATGAAAAAGGAAGGCGGGGCTGAGAGTTTCAGAGAGAGAGGACAGGGGACAGACAGAGAGACAGAGAAGATGGAGGAAGACGAAGAATCAGATCCAAGTGGCTTGAAATAGCCACAGGTAGTTATTAATATCATAGAAGAATAATAGAGTATTGTAGGGCAATCTGTCCAACCTAGGTGGGCAGCTTGTATCAATATCAGTTGGCTCTACATTCATTGTATGGGCATTCTGTGGGTTGAAAATTTGCTGTGATAAATCTGACTTTACAAGCCCCTAGAGTTTTGATTTTACTGAGTTACAGGGATTTGTGACAGCTAGCCGCAGGGGTCAGATGGATGGATGGGAAGACATGAGCAGTTCGGAGGCAGGTAAACCACGTGGAAACAGGGAAGATGGCAGCTTGCAGCTCCCAATGGGGGAGGGGAAACTGGGTTACTAGAGCATAACCGGCAATAGCATGGATTGATTTTTTTTTTAATTATTATACATAACATTTCCCCTTAACAATTTTCTCACTTTGGATACAAGAGAACAAGGCAGGCCCCGGGGGCAAGCATACTTACTGACAGCTTTCAAGGTTTTTGTTCGGAAGTCGCAGCCTCGGAAGTTTAAACGCAGCACATTTAGACGCCACTTTTGTAAAGTGGTTACCACACATCTATCTGCAATGTTTTTAACTGTGGAAAAATCAATCTAAAGGGGATAAATAAAAAGCATTAAGAAATAAAAAAAAAGCTATTTTGTATAAAATTTTTAAACATTTTAAAGCATCAAATACTAGAAGCTCTTCTTAGATTCATTTCCAAATGAGAAAAGAAACTGATAATGTCAGAGTACACCGATGTGCAAATCCCACAAGATAAGGACTATACTTGCAAACACGCTTCCAGAACTATTAGATTAGGCCAGTACACTAGGGTAAAAACTATAAACGCTTTTTTCTAGTTAGGGATCAAACACCGCATGCATGCTAGACAAGCACCCCATCACTGAACTCCTCACTCGGCGTACACACAGCCCCCAGGCCTTGGTGAGCTAAGACATACAGAGCAGAAAAACAAGGAAATCTCACATATCAAAAACCTGAGAGAGCTCTCAAAGTTTCTAAGAGCAAGTACTCTTTAATCTCACATATGTTTTGCGATTATCAGGCAAGAATTTACAGGCATGGGCATGTATATAAAAACAAGGAGCAGGATTTTAGCAGCAAGAGGAGACAACCTAATGTCTTCCAATAAAACTGATTAAGTAAATGGGGAGACATACAGTATAACACTGGACAGGAGTTGAACTCGAGGCAAAAGAACATAATACAGAGAAAGAATATGCAAACCAACCTCACCCAGCTACACTGGGCTCTCTCTCAGTCCAGAGACAACATTCCTTATCTAGGAATTCCATGACAAACTGACTTCCTGACATTACTTGATGCCATTCTTCTGATGAGAGTGGCTTCTCAGAACTCAAGATTTCATTCTCAAAGAGACTGGCGAGCAGAGGGCCTGTGCCACAGATTAGAAGGAAGGTGAGTGGCAGGTGATGGGTCTCCTTATAGTAATTAAGAGCACACACTGTGGATGGGCAGACTACGGCTTGAATTCTAACCCAGGCACTTGCTAATGTGGGCTACTCCTTAGCTAATTTGTTTTTCTCACTTGTAAATGGGCAAACCAGCAATGTCTATCTAGGCAGGAAAAGCCTGGGACAGGGCAGGCTGAGCTTAAATCATAAGACATGCGTGCACACAAGACACTCGTACACACAGCCTGGCATTTTCTGACATGAACTTCTAGGCTGCTGTTTTTATTGTATCCTTGTCCCCTAAGACTATTTCTATACTCTTTTTATAAGCTGGAAACAACTGTACTTCTCATTCCAAAGAGACTCTGAGAAGTCTTGGGGCCAACAGTAAAAATGAAGCCTACGTTGTCCCTTGGAGACTTCATATGTCTGTGAATGATGCTGTAATCTCAACAACTGGGATCACTTATGCTGTCAGCCAAGGTTCAGGAACTGTAATTTTTCTTATTTTCCCTGTTTTCTAAAGTTAGTTCATAGCTGACTTTATCCCTTTCCCTCACTGATAATGACTGCAAGACTGATGATACCACAGACTGGAGCTGACCTGCGGCCAGGTGGCCAGGCACTAGGTACAAAATCTGTTCCTCTTTTTCATAGAAACTAAGAGGAGAGGGAAAGGTGCCAGCAACTCCAGATGAAGGTCAGCTCCGTGCACATCCATTCATCCCCGTCAGGACACCATCCACTCCTGACTGTCCTGTTGTACTGTTCTCACGCAGAGCCCTATGCTGAGGTGCTAACAAAGTAGACACGCCTGTCTTGGCTTTGAGTTTAAGAAATCAATTCTAAAACTTGAGCCTACAACTGATCACCTGGAAGGATTGTGAAGACAGACTGTTGATCGCTACTCCTGAGTTCAGGAAACAGAGCATGAGTGGGGAGGAGGGGGGGTGGCTACAAGTTCGGATCTCCCACAGGATCTCTGGTAATGCTGATGCTATTGATCTCGGGATCACACTCAGGGAATAAGATGGTTTAAAGTAACAAGTTTCTTAATTTCCCTGTGAGTTTTCAAGTGTGGCACAATTATAAGGAGGCAGTGAGAAAGTGAAATAAGAAATCAAGTGTTCAAACCGTGGGTGCTTCAAACAAAAGCTTAAACTTACAGCTAAAAATATTGTCAGTATCTGTTTATTAATTTTCCCATTTATCTATCAGCCCTGACTACTCAAAATCCATATAAACACTCTCTCTCATGGGTTCTACATGCCACCAGCCATGTTCACCAAGGAAACTCCTTCTCTGTTTCAGAACTGACCTTACTGTTATGAGCTATAAGATGGTAATTACAAATCCTACACTCTAACTGTACCCTCCCCCCCACCCCCGGTCAGGGTTAGAAAGATGGCTCAGTGGTTAAGTGCACTGGCTGCTCTTCCAGAGAAGCCTGGCTCAGTTCCTAGCAGTCATGAGATGACTTACAATCCTCTGAAACTCGAAGACTATAATGCCTCTTCTGGCATGGCAGGTACCAGGCATGCAGGTGGTACACAGATGGAGACAAAATACCCATACACATGAAATAATTATAAAAAATAATAATAAAGAATTTTTTTCTTTTTCTTTTTCCTTTTCCTTTTCTTTTCGAGGGGTAGGAAGGGTTAAGACAGTGTCTCACTATGTAGCCCTGGCTGTCCTGGAACTTACTAAGTAGACCAGGCTGGCCTCGAACTCAGAGCTTTGCCTGCATCACTCTTGAGTGCTGGGATTATTGCTCAAATGCTTCCTTTTCAAAAGTTTTCTTTCTCATAGTAAGAACTCAACATAGAACCTGTCTTCGTCAGCAGGAATAAGTTGACAAATAATGAAGCAAGGGTGAGGTATAACTTACCCAACAAAATGGGTCTTTGCTTCAGTCTAAAAATAATATCCAACTCACATATTCCACCATTTAAAATTTAAAATTCAGATACATCTCTTAAGATAATGTTACTCTATATTTCTGCCTCTTCCTCCAGGTTTGTGTTGAGCAAAACCAAACAGCCAACAAACCAAAAACACAAACAAAAAGCAATTTCTGCTGATGGCCGCAGAGAAGGGTGGAGGCGCAGGAAGGAAGCCCCTCACTACAGGGCTTTGCCCATGAGAAGATCACAGTGACCGCACGGCTACTCACAGAGCTCCACAAGGACCCTCTCTGAATCATCGCCATCCAGGAGCGGTTGACTCGACTGCACGCCATCATGTCTTTAAAGGTGAGGTACAAGAAAATCTAAACACAGAGAAGAAAAACATCATTTTGACTGAAACCTGAATTTTGGTGTAGTTCTTCCATTGTGTGTGTGTGTGTTAATAACAGCAATACCTTCTGTATATTAGATAAGGCTAGAGTTACATTTCAAGGGAGGAAGTTTTGGTTTGGTTTGGTTTGGTTTTTTGAGACAGGGTTTCTCTGTATAGACCTGGCTGTCCTGGAACTCACTCTGTAGACCAGGTTGGCCTCGAACTCAGAAATCCGCCTGTCTCTGCCTCCCAAGTGCTAGGATTAAAGGTGTGTACCACCACTGCTCAGCTTCCTCAGACTCTTATAAACATGAATCTGGGAATTTTTTAATTTTTTAATTTCATAAACTATATTCTTACAATGAATTAAACAAAGTACTATGTGGAACTCTATAATGTAGTCTCTGTTCACAGTTCTTTACAATATTTTATTACTATTGAGCTGCAAACTCTGTATAAAGGGTTTTATATAAACCTCTTGAAAATATGACTATGTGATAGTTCAAACTGATAGCTACAGAAAGATAGCAAAAAGATGAGCATACTTGTTTTCTGAATGAAGGAAGTACTCTGGAAGAAAGGTAGTAATTTTTCTCTAATTAGCAGCTAAAACACGGAACTCATTTAATAATTGCTGAGATGAACTGCATTTTCCTAAAGTTATGATATTCTTAGGGAAGCTCAATAAACCCATCTGCTTTCCATCTCTGGATAAGTAGTAGATTAGAAAAAAATACTCTTGATACCAAACATCAATAAATACTAAGACAACTTGAATTTTTTTTAAGTAAAGGAAGTTTATAAATACAGACTGACAGGTAGTCCTGGTGCAAGTATCTGGAAGGCAACAGGGATGGTTCATGACCCAGGAGCTCAGTACGCCTATGCAGACACAGGAGAGGGTCAGCACGCTTACCCAACAGAGGCACACACTGCACATTATAGTGCCGTTGCAATAAAAATAAAATTAAACCCTCCCCCGAAGAATTGGTAAGCAAAGACCAGCTGCCATGCCTGCTTTAACTGTTTACGGAATCCACCTGAAATTTATGATCTTTGCAGCTGGATTTGATATATTAGCGTGAAACATGGTTCCAAATTGAAAATAATCCTGCGACATTGGTCAGAAATAAATCATTTTCTCTAAGGAGACACAAACTGCAGCCAAGCATTACAAAACTGCCACAGATTAAGCCCAAATAAAACTAAAGGCTAACCAACATGAGGGAGAAAATCCAGGAAGAGTAAACAGAAATGAAAACATCACTATCAGACTGTGGTTATAAAACTTTTAAGTTTTAAGTTTAAGGTAATCAATACAGAGAGAGGGAGCGTGCACTCTGTGGCTAAGAACCCTTGTTGCTCTTCCAGAAGACCTCCCAGCACCCACATCAGGCAACTCACAATCTTAACTCCAGCTCATGGAAGACTCCCATACCCTCTTTAAGTGCAAGCACGGACACACACACACACACACACACACACACACACCTTTAAAAATAAAATTCAGATGAATTACAAACAGTTATTGAAATTAAAAATTCAATGGGTGAGTTGAAGCAGTAGAAAATAAACTGGAATATGTATCTGAGAAAATAGAAAAATAAAGCACAAAGAGATTAGAAAATAAAAAAAAAGACAAATGAGACTAAGACACATTACATAGCATGAAAACATATAACATACATCTTTACAGAATTCCAAGGGAAATAGATCCTAAGTAAAATCCAAAAATAACCGCAGATTAAAATGTTCGAGAAAAAAAAAAAAATCTGGCAGCCTAGTGAAATTGCAAACAGTCAAAAATAACAACAACAACAACATTGTAATGTAACCAGAGATAAAATGCTTACAAAGGAATGATGCTTGTGTGGTAGCTGAATTCTTTCCCTGCTAGTGTGATAAATTACCCTGGCAAAAGCAGCTTAAAGAAGAAATAGAGCTCATAGTATCAGGGTACACTCCACCATGGCAGGGAAGACAGCTGCTGATCAATGTGACATACACAGGAAGCCATAGAAAGCAAATGCACGCGCTCAGTCAGCATTCTCCTTTTTATACAGCCCAGGACTCACTCACAGGGAAGGGCACCTCCCACCTTTTAGGTCTTCCCCAGATCTACCAACCTAATTAACATAGCCCCTCACAGGTACTTCAGCAGCTAAACCATCCCTTGCTAGTGTGCCTTGAGGTGAGCCCAGATCTGACATGTAACACCAATCATCACAGAGTGCAACAAAAAGGGCGATCAGTCTCAGGTGCTACGTAGCACAACTGTAAATCACAACCCAAGAAAGGCCGGTGAGTACACAATCTAAAACAACGTTTCAGTTTGCCCTCACTTAGAACCTCCACAAAGAAAATTTCCGAAGAATACTGAAATCCCAAAAGGGGTGAGGGTGGGGGATACAAATAGCTCATGATGGGCAAAGAATCTAACCAGTACATAGCTAACCACGCCAACCTTGTAAAACAGCAGTGTGACTAAAGCATTAGATGAGAGACTGCTCAGCAGTTAAGAATGCTTTGCTGAGCTTGAGGACCCAATTTGGGTGGCTTACAACGGTAACCTCCACTCCAGGGGATCCACTGCCCTCTGCTGGCCTCTTCAGCACCTGCACGCTCTCTCTCAAACTTTAAAGAGACTAAACACGAGATGATAATAACCTAAGAGTGGAGAGAGCAATCACGACTAAAATATTGTAAATTCGGTTTTCGCTCGGGAAGAAAACTATACCTATTCATTCACATTGGTATTGCCCAAAAAGTATGCATGTTGTGCTGGCTTCGGTTTAAACAATACAAAGAAGTATAGCCCTGGAGGGAGGAGGACCCGAAAACTCAGGAAGCACTCCATACTTCTCAAATCGCCTTCTGAATATTTACATTTACACTCATAGACAAATGCTACTTGCGGTGGGTGTTTTTGTGCACTGTGTATTCAAATGCTAATAATTTCTGTACCCAGAGACCTGGATGCAGCCGGGATTCCCCTATACTGGGACATAGAACCTTTACAGGACCTAGGGTCTCTCCTCCCATTGATGGCTGACTGGGCCATCCTCTGCTACATATACAGCTAGAACCACAAGTTCCACCATGTGTTTTCATTGATTGGTGGTTTAGTTCTAAGAAGCTCTGGGGGTACTGGTTAGTTCATATTGACCCTTCAGCTCCTTGGCTACTTTCTCTAGCTCCTTCATTGTCTATTGTCCTTATTAAGAAGCATTTCTCGACTCGGTTTTTTGTAAAACATTGTTCTTCATCGTCTTCTGATTGGTAAATAAAGAGCTGATCAGCCTATAGCTGACAGGAGAGAAGGCGGGACTTCGGAGCCCTAAGACAGGCTGAGGTTCTTGGAGGAGACCAAGGAGTCTACCGGGAGAAGGAGGCGGTGCCAAAGGAGATGAAGACTGCATGTAACCCCTCATGGCTGGGGAAGTAGGCCTGGGCAACGTAGTCGGGTTAGAATAGATCAGAATCTGCCCAGCTGTAGTGCTTGAAGCCTTTTAATAAATATCAAGGTCTCCATGTCATTATTCAGGAACAAGGGCAGGTATAGAAAAGCCGGAACTTTTACAGCTGCTCTTGGCCTTAATGAGAGAATGCTCTTTCTAGTGAACACTGGTGAGCGCAGAGATTTCAGAATGCCGAGAATAAGTGATGGCAGAGGGCCTATCCCTAATCAGTGTATTTATACCATGGTCTCAGAGGATGCACGGAAGAGAGGCAGGAAGAATGCAAAAGCTGCAAGATACGGAAGGGCGATGAATAGCTAACTGCATCTGGCAGGACACGAACTCTCAGCAGCTGCAGATGTCCGTGCTGGGTCTGCACAGAAAACGGGCCTGTCAACACCTCGGCATGGGCGGAACAGCTCAGGCGCCTGCAGTCACTGCTGCACTGTGTGAGAGGGGGAGAGGGGGTGTCATGGTCTTCAGTTGTGTGTCCACTAGTGGCCTCACCTGTGGATGGTTCCAACCTAGTGCTCACGCGGATGTCTCTGGGTAAACTGAGCGAGTCACAAAACAAAGACAAAAGTCATGAATCTGGGGAAAGCAAGTGGTATTGATCTCGAGGGCAGGGTTAGTAGGGACGGAAGGGAGACAGGAGAATGTGAAAGCAGGGGAGAGAGTAGTAGAACACATTACATATATGTAAGAAATTTCAAAGAACACAATTATGTTTTTTTAAAGAAGCATGTATTTTAAAAACGGGTAATCATTGAAATGGCAGGAAAATATTGTAAATTTTCTAAACATGAATGTAGGAAAGTGTTAAAACTCACTTTTTAAAAAGGCAGGAAGAAAAAAGTCTATAAAATATGACTACCTATAAAATGAAATAGGAACCCAAGTACATCAATAGTCACATGTGGCTTTTTCCTTTTTTCTGAATAGAGTCTTATGTAGCCCAGGCTAGCCATTCCTGATCTTCCTATCTCAGTCTCCCCAATGCAGGGATTATAGGCACGCTGATATCACTTCACCCAGGAAAAGGCAATCAGTTATTGAAAATTCACCAGTTAGAAGACAAAAATCACAGCTTAACAACGCCTTTTGCTCTGATATTTTCCTTGAGTATAAACATCTCATTTTTATTCATTTGGCTATTATAATTTAGGTAAATTTTAAAATCTTATGAAGACTTACTTTAATAAAAGCGATTATCCAGACACTTTACTAGAGATGTCCAATGGTGGGTGAGCGCCCAGCACCATGGCCGCAGAGCCACCAGGAGAACCTGACTGACCCGTGGTGATAACACCTCAGTACCTGGTAGACGGGAGCGGGACAATCAATCTCTCCACATCTCTCGGCTCTCCTGGAAAGGCGCTGGCTGGCATGATATGGGAAGCTCACGGTGAGAGGTGAGACAGGGCTGGAGAGACGGCTCAGCGGTTAAGAGCATGGACTGTTCTCCCAGAGGTCCTGAGTTCAATTCCCAGCAACCACATGGTGGCTCACAACCATCTGTAATGGAATCTGATGCCCTCTTCTCATGTGTCTGAAGACAGCTACAGCATACTCATGTATATTAAATAAATAATTCTTTTTTTTTTAAGATTTATTTATTTATTATATATAAGTTGCTGGGATTTGAACTCAGAACCTGTGGAATAGCAGTCAATGCTCTTAACCGCTGAGCCATCTCTCCAGCCCCAAATAAATAATTTAAAAAAAAAAAAAAGAGGTAAGACAGTTAACCCTTGAAGAGTATTTTACTGTTGACAAACCCCCGGGATCAGATCTGTACCTGGGTAACTGATCTGGTCCAAAAGGACAACGAACTGGATTAGCTGGCATTTTATCTGCCATCACATCACTTGAAGAGACAGGGGGTTGTGAGTTTCGGGACCTCTAGTATTTATTGAGACACCCTTCTCTCAATAATAAGTGAATAAATAAATAAATAAACCTCTTTTCTCCCACAAAAGTCACACGGCTTCCCTGTAGGAAGATCCTGGGTAACTTATGTCTCTGGGTCACAAAAGTTAGAGTCCCTAGAGCTCACCCAGCCCTTGGAAAGGAATATTGCAAGAAACCCCGATTCTCTCTTTTCTTTACAGGGATCCTGACATTTCAGGAGAGGTGTCCTGATAATCCAGGCTAACTGTCCCACCTCTAGACCCTTAGTCACATCTGAAAAAAAGGATTGTGCCATGTAAGGTGGCACATTCAAAGGTTCTCAAGATTAGGACGGAGACACACTTGGGAGGTTCTGTATTGTCCTGTGGAATAGCAAACACTAATTCAAGAAAGCAGGGAAAAGGCCATCAGGAGACTTTAATTCCATGTGCTATGCTTGCTGGGCTACGCCAGGGGGTGAGCACACTGCTGTTCATTAGATTTCCCTGCATGTCTGAAGGAGCTTACAGTCTCACTTTTGAATAAAATTCATAGGAATAATTTCAACTAAGAAGGTGAAAGGGTAGCCCTCACACCCGCCCAATGTGAGGAAACACCGCTGACAGGAACTGGAGATGGCAGAGAACAACAGGAACTGGAGATGGCAGAGAACAACAGGAACTGGAGATGGCAGAGAACAACAGNACAGGAACTGGAGATGGCAGAGAACAACAGGAACTGGAGATGGCAGAGAACAACAGGAACTGGAGATGGCAGAGAACAACAGTCTGTGCCTGTGAATTGGAAGGCACAGTAACCCTAAGAGGAACTAAACCAGGTTTGTACAACTGCCGGTGATGTAAACACTAAATGCACACAATTGAGACCTTACAAGACAATCCTACCAAAGACACTATGAACAGTAAAAATGCCAAGGTGTCAGTTCTACCTAAAGTCCACAGACTCCATCAAATCTGTCAAATTTCCAAAGGCTCCTTGTATAAAAATGGAAGCCAGTCTTCAAATTTGCAAATCTCAAAACAGCTGGAGAGGTCACATTTCCTGACTTCACACTTAACTACAAAGCTGCAAAACTCAAACACTAAGTCCCAGATCAGGCATACAGCACATGAGATGGAGAATCCAGAAACAGACACATTCATCCACAGCTAGACCAAACCACCCTACCGAGGAAGACCAGTTTCTCACTGTGCTGGACACTGAAATAGAAAAAAAAATGGATATGGGACACTCTTCTATACCTACTTCCATATTAATAATAATAATAATAATAATAATAATAATAAATTAAAAAACTTACCCCAAATGGATCAAAGACCTAAACAGAAGAAGTAAAGCTATACAATTCTTAGGAGAAAACATAAAAGCAAGTCCTGTGATGTCCAAAGCGAAAGCAACACAGGAAAAGATAAATCAGACTTCATCAGAATGTAAAACTTTCATGCATCTAAATACGGAAAAGAAGGTAAAACCTTCACATTTTGTTTATGTATTGCCACTGTGTCGCTGGGAAGGCTGTGTGTGTGTGTGTATGTGTGTGTGTGTGTGTGTGTGTGTGTGTGGTCTTGCACATATAGGCACATTTAGAGGCAATAGATTGGTATTAGGATGTCTTCCTTGACTACTTCCCCACATTTATTTACTTACTTGCTTACGACAGAGTCTTTCAATGAACTTCGAAGTCTCCTTTTTGTCTAGACTGCCTGCGACTCGTCCCCAGGGTCTGCCCATCTTTGCCCCCAGCACTGGGCTTGCAAATGCACACACTACACACTTAGCTTGCTGGGTTGGTGCTGAGGATCTAAATTCCAGTCTTCACGCATGCGCACCAAGCTCTTTACCCACTGGGATTCCTCTCAAGTCTTATTACTATCTGATTTTTATTAGCAAACTTGAAAAGTTTATTTTACCCACATTTTAGGATTAAATCATCCTCAACTATAAGTTCTAATAGGATATTAATTATAGCAACAATAACAACAAAACACACATCTAAATGGAGCCTATGCATCATTTGGATGTTCAATTCTTGCATGAATGGATTTGGGTTTTCACATAACTGCTGTACTAGGTTGTTTACCTAGTAAAGAGGACAACTGTATAATACCTTTCCCAGTGTGTGTGCATTGACACTTGTCCCAGTGTCCAGTGCATTACTCACTCATTAGCTCATGTAACATTCACCTATTAGGTGACTATTTCACAATGTCACACCTCGTGAATTCCATATAGAGTTGCCCAGAGATATCTGAAAAGAAGGGGGAGGGGTCCACATTGGAATATGGAATAAGCTATTTCAGACTTTACTACTCATTACCACAAACCTCTACTTTTTCCTAAGGAATGGGGCCATCATTACATAATGTATAAAGAATTTTCAAATGTTCATATGCAATAACCCTTGGAAATGCTAGAAATTAATTCCACATGCAACCCTGGCTGCTGCCAACATAGCTCCTGGGAAGAATGTCAGGGTGAGGAACTTAGTTCCATAGATAATCAGCAGTTGGGTTATTCCATGTAAGCCAGAAAAGTGACAAGATGTGGCACAGAGAAAAAGAGGGGTTTTAAGAAAAGTATACACCACTTAAAGACTATGAGATCGGAGGCTATCAATTCTGTTAACGACTCAGTGCCTGCTCTGTGCCTGGGGACTGTGGGTCTCAGGAGACAGTAGAGCATCTAGACATCCATTAAGAACGGAGTGAGAAAGGGGACTGAAAGGGCACATCTCAGGAGAAATGGTGGGGAGTATAGAGAAAACAAAAGATGAGAGGGGAAACTCCAGAGTAAGAGGCGAAAGACAGCAAAAAAGAGGTTATAGGTACAAGGATGCCAGCACCTGGAAACAGAGGGGGTCGGGGTGCCATTGATCCAAGTTAAAGTTACAGAAGCAGCTGTAAGAGTCAACCAAGAGCCTGCACCTCTTCAAACCTGCAGCCCTCTGCTCCCTCCTGACTTGTGTAGTGAGAGTGAGCGCTCAGAGGATAAGGAGGACGCTCTCCTCGTGGGCAGTTTGTAGAATGTTGGCGATACTCGGAAGCCCCAGAAGCACGCCAGACATTTGACCTTAAATGACAAAAGCAGGGTCCTTGGACTTCTGCTCTCTGTAAAGAAAATCCCCTGGTGCCTTCTAGAGCAGAAGCTCCAAGGTTAAGAGTCTATGATGCTCTACAAAAGATGACGTGCTTTCCATGTGTGGTGTTCATAAGAACTAACGCTCTTCTCCCATAGTCTGGAATCAGGTTGGCATCAGAGTATCAGCACACATGCTCCACACGAGAGCAGCAAGAACTGGGAGATGCTGAGCAGAGAGAGTTCCCATACACTGACATTGGAGAAGCCGGCTCACAAGAGGACTTCATGACAGATCCGCTCTCTGGCACTACCAGAGCCCCTTCCTGTCTGTTGGTCTGCCTGGTTACATATGCATAGCATGTTCGAAATCCCTGTTTGCGAAACCAAGCCAGATGCAACTGGCACTGAAGATGGGGGAAAGGTACAAATCTTCAAAATTAGGCATAGTGTATGTGTCTCAGAATCATGGGACTGTGAGCATCTATAGATGACTACCGCCACCTCAGCAAGTGGATAGTGAGCATTTGCCACAGCTTGCTTTCCACTGCTGCCATACATTGGCCAAGGAAGAGAGCCTTTAGCGGGACTTTGACTTCCACATCCCATCACAGGACATCACTAAGAGAAGCCAAGGCAGGAACTGAAACAGAGACCATGGAGGAACACTGTGCCCTCCATAAAGATTCCTTCATCCCAGATGAATGTAGCTTGTGCCAAGATGACAGTCTAACCAGCAAAATACACCAGCCAAGTCCTTCTGCAAGAACCAGCCACTAGGGAGTTAACAGCCCCTTCGCTGCCCTTAACAATTGCTGCGAGGTTGAAACCTGTGTGAACCTGGTCGGTATTCCTGATCTGCGGCTTCCTCCCTCCGTAGGCTTCACCAATAGTCCAGCACCAAGACCACTTAGAAAAATGGAAGGTAATGGATCCATCGACATGATCTCAGAAGTCCTAGGGAACCAGTTCCTCCAGGCTGCTAAGCTAGTGGAAAATCACTTGGACTCTGAAATTCAGAAACTGGATCAGGTTGGTGAAGATGAACTGGAGCTGCTCAAAGAGAAGAGACTGGCGGCGCTCAGGAAGGCTCAGCAGCAGAAACAAGAGTGGCTTTCCAAAGGGCACGGGGAGCACAGAGAAATCAGCAGCGAGAGAGACTTCTTCCAAGAAGTCAAGGAAAGTGAGAAAGTGGTTGCCATTTCTACAGAGACACCACATTCAGGTGTAAAATACTAGACAGACATTTGGCAATTCTGGCCAAAAACCATCTTGAAACCAAGTTTTTGAAACTGAATGTGGAAAAGGCACCATTCCTCTGTGAGAGACTGCGGATCAAGGTCATCCCCACACTAGCTCTCTTGACAGATGGCAGGACACAAGATTATGTTGTTGGATTCACCGACCTAGGAAATACAGATGACTTCACTACAGAAACTTTAGAATGGAGACTTGGTTGTTCTGATGTTATCAATTACAGTGGAAATTTAATGGAGACACCATTTCAGAGCCAAAAGAAATTTGGGACAAACTTCACAAAGCTGGAAAAGAAAACTATCTGAGGAAAGAAATATGATTCTGATTCTGACGATGACTAGACCGTGCTATTCTTTAAAACCTTCTGTCTGTCTGTCTGTCTGTCTGTCTGTCTACTTCAGAGTTAAGTGTATTTTCTAAATTCCACTGATTTTGGCCCATTGACCATCTGATACTCTTATCCCAGCGTGTACACTGTTTGACCATTTTGTCTGCAGTCATTATGTATAACTTGAGAGAAACATATTTTAAATTACCTGGAAAAAAAAAAACCAGCCACTAAGTCAAACTAATGAATGGGGTCCCATCAAGTTCTTAAAATATGAAGAGGAAGAGATGAAAGGCTGGGGGCGGGGGGTTGCGGATCCCATGGGTGGATGGCTTATTCTCCTTTACCCAAGCAGAAGTTCTGACAGTTGGATCCAGTAGGTAGGTCTGAGTGACTTCTGCCACCGAGATACTCAAGGGTGAAGACATGGGAGGGCCCCTTTATATTGATGGATATGAAGCAAGATGTAACAAAAGATTAAAATGTCAGTTCGAGCCCACAGCATGTCAGGTGTCACAGCCTGAACCACAATCTCTGGATATTCTAGGATGAGGGCAACAATGGTAGGAAGACCTGTGTGTCCCTGACCCTTCCTGGAGCCATGAACCGGGACTGGGTGGAGAAAGCACTGGCACTGGCAATGGGTGTGTGTGATGGACCAAGAAGGGTGTGAAGGCCCAAGCAAATTAAGGCAGGAGCAAAAGGAAACAAGATGTAGACCAGGGACTAGACCAGGGACTGTTAGATTCTAACAGAATAGTTGATGGTTCAGGATATTAGATTCCACGCCCAGCAGTTGTGTCATCTGTTGATTCTAAACTAAGATTGTCTGGTGTTTTCCATTCCAGGGGACTCAGGAGGGAGTGAATTACCTGGGGCGGAGTTCACCCAGGCTTTAGAACAAGAAGACTGGGCAAGGACCAAACTCCGAGGGAGAGGCAGCCTCTATGAAGTGAAGTGCTAGCTGGCAAGAGCAGCACCGCAGCTAACCTCGGGAACTTGGGAATGCGGAGTGGTTCTGCATCAGCTGGCCACAGGCTGAGAGAGTGACCTCAGAGCTCTGGAGGGGCAGAGTGTTTGTGGAAGAGGCACGGTCTCAGTCTTGGGCTCCGTACTGGGCTGGGAACAGACCGAGACCGCCAGTGCCTAGCCGACAGTGGCATAGATTGTTTTTTAATAATTACATGCTACAGGTCTCAATCTTCCTTAAGCAGTGATTTACAGTTCCTCGGGTTGTGGTGACCCTCCCCCAGCATAAAATTATTTTCATTGCTACTTTGTAACTGAAATTTTGCTACTGTTATGAGTCGAAATGTGCTGGGGAGAGCATACCGTGACATAGATGGCACCTGGGACCCGGAGAAGTAGGAGACACATTCTTCCAGGGGACCCGCCATCAGAAATAAGGAACTGCCCACAGCAGGCCTGGATAGTGATGTCTCAAATGAGCGAGCAGCCCGTTTGTAAAAAGAAGTTGTTTCCATTTCTCCTGACCTTAGCCCTGGACAATGGCTGTATAAATTTTCATTTGTGTATGCCAGGCTGCTTTTCAGTCAGCCTTGGTGTGTATAATTATTCTATTATATCTGACTTTCCTATTTCTTTCTCTTGCTTTGGTGAGTTCTGTGAAACTAGATTTTCTTCGATGGAATGAGTCTTAAACAATCAAAAATTGAGGCACAGGGCCACAACACAGTGCAGTCCTAATGGCCCCGGTGCATGCTGGGGGCTATCATTTTAGGAACAATGTAATAACTGCACAGTGGTAGTTTCAGATAATGTTTGACTTGCAAAGAAAATTTGAAGAAATTATGTTTAGGAATAAGTTAAGAAAGTGAGGCAGAGCCAATACTGGGACCCGAGGAAAGAAAAAGCTATTGAGGTTATTAAATGAGTTTGCACAATATTTGGGAGTGGTTCCTGGTCTTCTTTGGGAATGTATGAGCGAGCGAGTATAGAATACATAAAACCTTATACCAGTAAGACTATGTTAAAACGCTGTGACTCTTAGGAGAGTCATTGTGTGCGGCATGCAGAAGCAGAAGCTGGCAGAGATGCTGAGTTAAGGGTTAACTTGATCCTTTCTGGCCACTGCCTGGCAGCTCTGCCCATGTCGTTTATCATTAGAGCTTCACAGGAAAATGCAAGTAGCTGACCTCGGAGCTCTGAGGTCAAAAGTTAAAGCTTAAATAATGATAAGTTTGCAATTATTATTTTGGCCATGGGCCTGAGAATAGGGGAGGCTTGAAACTTTGGGGAACAATCATAATTCTTAATTCTTTGTGAGATGCGATCATTCTTCTGAACTTGGCACATTTGGTAATGATTGTACAATGTCTCTCTACCTGCTTTTGGAAGTAACAACAAAAGGCGGGGGCAAGTTAAAGGCGAGAGAGTGTGTGTGAGAAAGGAGAGTGGGCAGACAGAGGTATGTGTGAGGTATGTGTGTGGGACTGGGCGAGGTGTGTGTGTGTGTGTGAGTATGAGGTGTGTGTGGGAGTGTGTAAGGTGTGTGTGAAGTGGGGGGAGGAGTGTGGGAGGTGTGTGGGAGTGTGGGAAGTGTGTGTGTGGTAGGTGTGTGGGAAGTGTATGGGAGTGTGAGAGGTGTGTGAAGTTTGTGTGAGAGGTTCGAGAGGTGGGGGGAGGTATGTGTGAGGTGTGTGTGGGAGTTTGAAGTGTGGGGTTGTACATGTGGGGGGTGGGAGGTATGTGTGTGGGAGGTGGGGGGGGGGGGTGTGTGTGTGTGTGTGAAGTGTGTGTGTGGGAATATAGGAGGTGTGTGTGAGGTGTGTGTGTGAGTTTGAAGTGTAGAGTTGTACATGTGGGGGGTGGGAGGTATGTGTGTGGGAGGTGGGGGGGAGGTGTGTGTGTGTGTGTGAAGTGTGTGTGTGGGAATATAGGAGGTGTGTGTGAGGTGTGTGTGTGAGTTTGAAGTGTAGAGTTGTACATGTGGGGGGTGGGAGGTATGTGTGAGGGAGGTGGGTGGGGGAGGTGTGTGTGAGGTGTGTGTGTGGGGGGGAATGTGTATGTGGGAATGTGGGAGGTGTGTGAGAGGTGTATGTGGGAGTGTGTGAGGTGTGTATGAGGTGTGTATGGGAATGTGAGGTGTGTATGGAAGGTATGTGGGGGAGGTGTGTGTGGTGTACATGTGGGGGGGTGGGAGGTGTGTGTGGTGTACATGTGGGGGGATGGGAGGTGTGTGTGGTGTACATGTGGGGGGGTGGGAGGTGTGTGTGGTGTACATGTGGGGGGATGGGAGGTGTGTGTGGTGTACATGTGGGGTGTGGGGGGGAGGTGAGTGGGGGAGGTATGTGGGGGAGTGTATAGGGGAGTGTGTGGGGTGTACATGTGGGGTGGGGGGAGTGTGAGGTATGTGGGGTATGTGTGGGAGTGTGTGAATGTGAGAAACGGAGCACATGAGTGTACAACCTCCAACCCAAGGGGGGAGCCACGAGAGAGAAACCTGCCTATCAACTTGTACCCCCAAAAGCTGCCTGTCCGTTTTCTTACCTTCCAGATAGCCCTGCTTCCAGTTGAGAACCCTGATCCTGTGTTGAGGCTGGACATTACACATATGTAATGTAAACATTTGTGTTTTCCAATGGTCTTAGGAGACCCCTGTGAAATAGTCATTCAACTTCCAGGTTGAGAACCAATATGCTAAGTAGTTAAAAATGGCCTTGAACTCCTGACCTTCCTGCTTTCTCCTGAATGCTGGGATTAGAGGTGTGCACCACCACGCCTGGCTCAAAAGACTTTATACTTGCCAATGATCAGGAAGAGAATACTTTTATTAATGTTTAAAAGAAAATGATCACTTTTTGAAGACTACAATTTGCTCAGGAGGTACTGTCTTTTGTTATGTGAAGTTGAAAATATTTACTATCTGTTCTGGCTCTTTACAGGAAAAAAAGTTATCAATAGCAATCTGATCAACGGAATCTAGAATCTGGAAATGCTCTAGGTTAGTAGGTGAGACTCAGGAACGCAAAGAACTGATAAAAGCAAAGCACGGATAAGGCACAGGGGAGCCCTGCTCTGGGCTAAGGGCATTGACGAGTCTGAGACTCTATTAGGCAGCAGACTGGAAACTCTGCTTAACGGTCAGTCCTTCCACTCTTCCTCGATATGGTTCAGGAATCCATTCCCAATGAACTTCAATGGCTTTCTCACTCCTTGTCCCACCTATACAATTAACTGTATGTATCTAAAAAAACAAAAAAACAAACAAACAAAAAAACCCCACGATTTCCCACTGACACCCCACACACACACATCATCCATTCTAATATCCTTCCTTCCTTTCCATATGAATATTTTTACTTGCTCTCCTGCCCCTCTACTTGTGCGTGCTAGAACACGTGGAAAGATAGAAAGGAAGAATCTACAGTAAAAATGCCCTCTGACCTCCACATTCATGCTATGGCATGTGAATTTTCCAGCCTCACCCCACCACCAACACACACACACACACACACACACACACACACACACAAATTATAAAATAATAAAAAACAAAACCCACTTCATATGCACATCTATATGTAAATCAGACATCTGGGGTGGCCCTCACTGTTCCAATTTGAATGACAGCACCGTTTGCCAAGGGAAGGCTGGGAATATGGACAGATGAGCAAGTGATGTTTTCAAATTGGACGTGGTGGGTGGCAGATGCTCCGGAACACCAAAGGGACTAACCCATCAGCTACAGATTGACCACAAAAGGCCTAGGTACCAAAACTGAAAGGTGTCTAGAGATACTCCGATGTGAGACTCAACAACGAAGCAGCAGGTATTGAAGTCACTCAAAGACTGAGGATGGAGTGAGAGCGGAGGAGCACTAGGGAGCACTTACAGGCACCTGCACAAGAGGAATGAGGATGTGTCAGCCCCAAAGTGGCTGAAAGACAGAGGAAGTATTGTCGCTGATGGCGGGTTGGGAGAGAGTGTTGGTGGTAAAGAAAGAGTCGGCATGTCACATCAAGTCACAGAAATGTCAGTAGAGCTCCAGAATGGTCACCCATTCACAAGGCCTCAGTTGAGCTACGGCTGGGCTGTCTGAGTGTCTGCTCTGAGGCCGAGATTGGTACTGGATGCTACATGAATCACATCATACTTGGATGCTTATTTTCTAGCTCTGGGCAATATTGAGTGTGAAGCATTGCTTGGATGAGGGATGAAGTTTAGTGGTGGAATTGGAAAGTAAATTAGAAAACTCTTTCAAATGTTCCATTTCCAAAAACAGAACAGGAGAGCAACATTGTAGAGAAAGAAAGCCATCAAAGCGACTAGAAAGGAGGCTGCAGGGTAAAAACGGTGTGCATTCATCTAGCCAGAGTGACAAGGAACCCGAGAACACAGTGGGCCCTTGGTGGGGATCCGATCCAGGCTCAAGAGTCTCAGCACAGTGTGCCCTTCACTCAGCACAGCCATGCCAAAGGACTTCATCTTGGAAACAGTATTATGAGGCAACCCTCCACGATAAAGCAAGCCAGAGCTGATGCTACAACTTAAGTGGTCTAGCATCTCCAACTGAGAGAGAGTGCTTCCCATGTAAGATGACTAACTTCAACCTTGGTACCCAAGAGACAGCCAAGGATGCTGCTTTCTCCACTGGTTCTGACTCTGCTGTGTAATACATTACGGGGTCAGGTTTCTGTTGCCGGGTGTAGTTTTCTCTCACAACAGGACTGAGATGGAGGCGGAGGGCAGGAGATGGAGGGGTGTCACTGTATGTGCATAAGTGATCCAGGTAAGCTATTGCCTAGAGATCACCTCCCCTGACCTTCAGAAGGTTTGACCAGCTCAAAATGAGGAGGGGTAAATGCAGCCCAATCAATATTATGAGGAATGAACATACTTTTATTCTTAATTCTTAAATCCCTAAGAGAGCATCAGAGTGGAGAATGGGGATGAGACTAGAAACTATCACACAACAACTGAGTGAACTGGGAACTGGAGGGAAAAGAAGTTAGTAGTCACACTCAACTCCGTGGGTGCCGCAGAGGAACCGGGGACCAACATACAGAGGAGGCACTTTATAAAAACAACTTTCTAATTATCTAATCCTCCCCAAAATGGAACAACAGACTCTTCAGTCAACAGATTCTCCATCCCAGAGAACACCTGACCCGAGCTGCATAAACATTACTTTTTAATGGAAATACTTCATTCCTTGGCTTCCTATTTCCATCTGGAAAGGATTCAGTAATCCTGTGTATCTCTCTCTCTCTCTCTCCTCCCAACAGAAGGAGCATACCTGATTAGACAGTTTGGGATACAGAACAAGAAAGCAGGAGGTCAGCTCAGGTCCAGCTCCACGCTGCTCTGGGTCTGAGTGCAGGATGCATGTGTCTGCTCTGCTCTGGGGGAATCTGCAGGTGTTCCCCTATTCAGAGACTAAGAGTTAAGAAGTTTGATTTGTGACCTTAGTAAGAATGAACCCTACCTTGGTCTCTGGTCCTAAGACACCATCTCTTATTAACTGGATGTGAGCATTCTCGAGCTTTCTCCTCATACGTGATTCCAAACAAAGATGAGGAAGAGGGTTGGGTAAAGATACTGTCCTGACAGGGAGCTTAGACATATAAGTCTAAAGTCATTCTTTATGTAGAATCCTGTGACCTTATACATTTTCAGCTATTTCTGGGGCTTTCTAACTTAATTCTTCATTGCCATTTAAAATTCAATGATTCCAAAAGTTATATTCCTCTACTGGGCAGGTCAGCTTACTTATCAAATATTGCTGCATATTAGATGTATGTCAAGCCTCACATTCTAGGAGATTGAAATTCTTAAAATTCTCATCACTGTAAGTACTGCAAAGGCCTCACTGTGGCTACTGTGACTAAGGGAGAACACAGAGAAAAGGGCCAAGGTCAGCATCTGGGGGCGCAGTCAGCATCTGGGGGCGCAGTCAGCTCAAGTGACATAGGGGTCAGGAGCAAGTAACAAAATAGCATGAAGATAAAGAATCGGTTTCCAGAGAATAGAATTAGAAATTTTCAGGGCATAAAGGACTTAAAAATAAATAAATAAATAAATAAATAAAAAAGAACACTTCAAGAAAGGAGCATAATCCAATAGGCAGTGGGCATCCAACCATGATTCACTGGTAGCAACCAAAGCTCTGTCTCAAAGCTCAGCCTGAGGGTGGGGAGCACGCAAACATAGGGACAGAACAGATCACAGCAAGCCCATTGGAAGAAATCATATCCAAGCTGGGGCTGAGGAGGACTAAGCCTGACAAGGAAGCCACAGAAGAGAATTCCTGGTGACAAAGAGACCACAGAGAGGTCATGGTGGCAAAGTCAGAAAATGTGCCTTGTACATTTCTGTATCAGAGCAGTGCAGCGAGACCAGAGCCAACGGTTCCAGTGGGAATTAGATGAATGGAGCCCAGAGGCAAGAAGGTACTAAAACAGGACAAAGCTCAGCGAGCATGAGAAAGCCAACAAGGAGAGCAGCAGACGCCTTCCTGTTGTGTTCTGAAGTGGAAACTTAAGGGCTCGTTAGAAAGTCAGTTGTCTTGGATGGTGTTTTGCTGGGGCAAACCTGTGAAGGAACGTTTAAGTAAGTGAAAGGACACATGATGAGTGACACACATGTATGGGTTCTCCTTACTTTGTCAGGACTCCATAGAGAGACACACACCTGTAGCCACACACACACACACACCCCAGCCTTGAGCAGGCTGGTACTGACCTTGCCGCCACTGTGAATGAGACCACCTGGAGTGGAGCCTTCCCACCTAGATGGTTATATTGCCCTGTCACCTGCCTCTGCTCTTCCCCAAGACATTGCTACCTGCTGAGAGGCTGAACTGTGCCTTCCTGAGAAATTCCTGAGACAGCCTGCAAGATGGTGATTGACTCCTTCCTGCCAAACTAGTGCTGTCAGCCTCATTGCTTACAGGCTGGTGACAGGCATCAAGAGTGGATCTGCGGGAGATGGGCTTTCCCCCTTTATAAGCACAGACTCTTAGTAAACATTGGGCCTTGATCGGAAATCTGTGTTGGTCTCCTTTCTTCTCTCGAAGTTTCCTCCCTTACAGCTCTGGCCTCTCATTCAGGAACCCAGTTCATGTGGCCACAGACGGACGGCTACACACACCTAAAAACTTCTGGTGGCATGCTGGCGACTCCTTGCCACTTCCTCAGATGCAGGCTGATTGGCAGAGTGATGTCAGCTGAGACAAGACATGTGCTCAGGCAAGACCGGTAGAAGACTCTCGATGTTTGGAGGGAGTATAAAAAGGACTCGACGGACAGTGATGGGAGCTTGGCTTGTTTACATAGCTATGTAACATTTGTTAAGACTCAGCATAGCACTTCTCCGGGCATTCCCTCCTGCTCCCCCTACTGACTCCTGCTGAGGCTCAGGCCTGGCTGTCTCTGCTAGGTAGTGCCACCACTGCTGATTCCTGTTTGCTCTCTCAAATCTACCGAACTGACTGTTGGTGTATCCATGAAGAGTTTGCAAGAAGATAGAGCCGTCACTGCTGACCTGTAAACTGAACTTCTGATTTCCTGATAACATAGATGGGGGTCGCTCTAAAAAACCCTTTCTAAACAGGTTCACTTCCCCTGCCCCCATCCTTTCTTTTCCACTACCTATGGTGGGTGTTGGGCTGGCAGGGAGGTTAAAGCATTTAAGAACCATCATTAATAGTAGGTTTTGACAAAACTAAAGTTACAATGTTTTATCTATTTCATTTAAAGGAGTGCATGTGTGGAGACCAAGGGACAACTTGTAGGAGTCAGTTCTCCTTCCACCATGTGGGTCCTCAGAGATCTAACTTGGGCAGTGAGGCTGGAGGGAAGTGCCTTTATCCACTGAGGCATCTTGTTGGCCCCTGAGGAAACTCTTCACCAGGGAATGGCAGGTACAAACATGGCATATGAAGAAGTCTGGTGTGCAAATGAACAAGGTAGATGCTGAGAGAACAATTAAAAACTCTCAATAATACCAGCGAGTAAGAGAGAATTCAGAGACAAACAAAGTGAGATTACCAGCTAAAAAGAGACATGAGGATTGCAGTGAGCACCATGGGAGAGAAGCCAAAGGTCATTGCTGAGTCACTTGAGAGGGCAATGGTACCACTCACTACAAACAGGACGCACCAGCAAGCGCGCAGTGGACAGGATACAGGAGAAAGGCGATGGTGCGCTCTGTTTTGGAAATCATGAGTTGGCTTGTGCCACTGGACCAGCCAGCCAGAGACTGATCAAAGTGATCGAGTCTGTGGGAGGTGGGAGGTGGGAGGTGGGAGGTGGGAGGTGGGAGGTGGGAGGTGGTGTCAAGAAGTTTGGCAACACATACAAGCTTGAGAAACTTGTTTGTTTTTTAGGAACAGTCATTAAGAAAGGAGTCAGTTGAACACATAGAACTGAAAGGAATACACTCATAGAGAGAAGTTCAAGTGGATGGGTCCAAGGAACTCTCTGGGAAGTAGCGTTGGCAATCCTCTCGAGTTCTGCACTGCAGTCAAAGAATCATCTCCTGAACATAAAGCACGGACTTGGGAGTTAACTGCTGTGCTGCAGATCACTGCGCAGCTAAGACAGATGGGAAACTAAACTGCTAAAGTGAATGGGTCTCCAACAACCACTGGATGCGCCACTGTCTTGCTGCCATGAGAACACCATGCCCAGACACCTGTCTGGGGAGGAAGCCATTTGTCTGGCTCACCCTCACAGGAGGACATCAGAACAGGAGCTCAAGCAGGGGTGGAAGCTGGAGGCAGGAGCTGAGGCAGAGGCCATGGAGGGTGCTGCTTATAGAACCCAGGAGGCCCGGGCCCTCCCACATTGATCACTAATTGAGAAAATGCCTTGCAGCTGGATCTCATGGAGACAGTTCCTCAATTGAGGCTCCTTTCTCTCTGATGACTCTAGCTGGTGTTAAGTTGACACACCAAAGCAGCCAAGTCAGGTATGGAAAGAAAATCATTTAGAAAGGCTTTGGGAATTGAGTCAGGAGCTGAGGGAGTCAGACTGTAGGATCAATACAGATGCTGGCTTCATTCCTGACATCTTTCTTCCTGAGCAGGTCAGGCCTCTGCTTGCCCTTGAACTGCACTGTCAAGTCCCAGCTGGCCTCACTCACCCTTCCGTTCCACATGTCATCTGCCTGGGAGTCTCACTACACTCTGTTTCCTACTCAGGTCCTTTTCGTTCCCACTGCCACTGCCCTCATGCTATTTCTTAGAGAAAGCCCCTGCCTCCAGACTTCATCCACCTCCCCTCTACAAGGCAGGCAAAACTGTCTAGATAGATACCTTAGTCAGGGTTTCCATTGCTGTGAACAGACACCATGACCAAGGCAAAGCTTATTTAAAAAAAAAAAAAATTTAACTGGAGCTGGCTTACAGTTTCAGAGGTTCAGTCCCTTATCACCATGGTGGGAAGCATGGCCGAAGACAGGTAGACATAGTGTTAGAGGACCGAGAGTTCTACACCTTGATCTGAAGGCAGTAAAAGGGGACTCTCTTCCACACTGCATGGATCTTGAGCTCTAGGAAACCTCAAAGCCCACCTACACAGTGACACACTTCCTCCAACAAGGCCACATCTCCTAAAAGTGCCACTTCCCATGGGCCAAGCATATTCAAACCACCACAGTAAACTAGCCAAAATCTGTGAGTTACAGGTTTAGCAGAGACCCTGCCTCAATTAATAGTGATCAAAGAAGACACCCAATATCAACTTCAAGCACACAGACACACAGACACACACACACACACACACACACACGCACACAAAAAGCACAATACATATGCATTCACACATGGATGAACAAGCATACACACATGCACACATGATATACACACATACATAAAAAATTATGGCATGCTTTTGTGTGCATTTTATTTGCTATTTGATTCATCTTAAAATATAAATGTATAACAACAAAGCTGTTATTTATTTAACCTGCTGGGGTTTTTTTCTCAGTTTCCAAAAGAGAGCCCTGTGTACTGTATGCATGCTTAGATAGATACTGAGTAAATGACTAAATCTTCATTGTTTGTGACACAGTCTCTTGGGTACTAGGAATAAAGAAACAATAAATTAAAAAAAAAAAAAAGTGACACCAGATCCCAAAGAGCATATATGCTTTGGAAGGAGAAACAAACAAGAAATCAGAATATTTAAAAGAATCAGAAACTGTTCATGAAAATGGTTAGGTCTCAAACCTGAGACAAACTGCTAGCTAAGGTGCCTATTTAACATATCAAAGGTGACGCAGGCTGCCAGGTTCTCCCAGCATCCTTCAGGCCCTACCTGTAACAAGGTCTTTTAGGGAGCTGTACACTGACCCCCACCCTAAACCTCTCCAGCCCAGGCTTTTCCCTAAATAATCCAGCCATTTTGGCAATGCAGGTCCTTTTGGCCCTTTTGTCTCGATCTCTCTTGGCCAGTCTTTTGGCCCAGGGCCACACAGCCAAGAACACAGCCACCCAAAGGCAGAACAATCCCCACCCTGCTGTCTCTCCCTCTGTAGTTTTCCGTCTCTCATAGGACACATCACTTCTGCAAACATGGAGTCGAGAAACTCTTGAAAACTTTGAAGTCTCTGTAAACTTTTCACTTGCATCACTGACGGAATCTGAAACAATGGCAGTGGGGTCAGGGAGTAGGGCGACTGTGACCAAAACAAGCTCTTCTTAAAAGCAATCCACAAGTGTTCTGTAGCATCGGCTTTTCTCATCCACACTGCAAGTCGAGCCAACAAACACGGAGTTCCTTGACAGAACAACTCAGTTTGGAAACTAATTTGGAGCCTGTTCGGTACAGAGCCACAGAACCTGCAATGACTTTCTGCTTGGTTGGTTAAGGTCAGACTGACCCATGGGGTTATCAGAACACGGATTTGAACACACTCTTTTGATTTTACAATTCCAAGTAATTTAACCCAGCAAGCCGGAACCATCTGGTTCCTCCACAGTCTGGCCATGCTTTAATAGCTTTTCGGGATTGAGAGGATTTTTTTTTCCCAAGTGAGAAGATGAATCAGCAGTGCTGTGACATCTGAAGGTGATTCTGTAACTGTTTTTGCAAGTCCACATGCTTTATTCTTGTGCACACAAAAAAGTCACAGCTAAGGTGAAGGGTAGCCACAAGGCAAGGTTTACATTGTTAGCTAACCGAGCAACTAGCTTAGCTAGTTAATCAAACTCTAAATTCATCAACATAAGGCTTTTCTCTGTGTTGTGTGCCAAAATGCCTGCATTTCATGGAAAGTGGGCCCTGCCAACCCTCTCACTAGCTCTGAACTTGGCCAGCAGTTTAACTGATAATATATGAGCCCTACCATCTGTCAAGGAAGGAGCGTTCCTTAAGACCAAAAATGATACCGAGGAAATGATGCAAAACAGAACCTGACTTGCTTTCACGAGTTGATGGAACTAAACCTAAAAACTGCATATTTCCCAGATAAGTTCAAATTGTATTTCTCAAATCATTAGTCTCAGCTTTCCCTCCAAAATATTAGTCAGTTTGCATGCATAAGTCTGAATTCATTTTAAAACTAACACATTCCAAAATTAAGACTTAACTCACTATTTTTTTTGTTCAAGTTCCCAAGAACTAGTTAGTCAGGGATGTCATCAAGTTAAATGCTATTTTTAACAACTTTAAGGTTCTTTTTGTTCTGTTTAATTTCTGTTTTTGAGATAGACTAACCTGGAAACCCACTATGTAGAAGAGGCTAGCCTCAAACTCACTATGTAGAAGAGGCTGGCCTCAAACTCACTATGTAGAAGAGGCTGGCCTCAAACCCACTATGTAGAAGAGGCTGGCCTCAAACTCACTATGTAGAAGAGGCTGGCCTCAAACCCACTATGTAGAAGAGGCTAGCCTCAAACCCACTATGTAGAAGAGGCTAGCCTCAAACCCACTATGTAGAAGAGGCTAGCCTCAAACCCACTATGTAGAAGAGGCTGGCCTCAAACTCACAGAGATCTGTCTGTCTCCAACTCCTAGGATCAAAAGTATGTGGTACCATGCCCAGCTAATAAATGATTTAAAAAGTAACTTTGCAACTCTATTCATTGAATAACACTAGCAAACCCAGATGTTCAACATATTAGTGTCAAAAATCCATTCCCAACTTTCCACGATTATGTAAACCTACCCTCTTATTACCTGCCATTTTAACAAACATCCAATTCATAATTTACTTCATTGGGAAAATGTTGAGACTATCTCTAAAAATACATCATGCTTAGTGTTGTTTTTAGATTTAGAAACCTTAAATCTTGAAGGGGGATTAGTAACTTTTTAAGTTAGCCTAAAACTGAGGGTTTTCATTATAACATTTTTATACATATACATCATTATACATTTTTTTCGTTGTATTTTTCTTAACAATTTAACTTTTATTTTTATGCATATGTGGTGGTTTGAGTAGGAATGACCCCTAGAGGTACGTATATTTGAATGCTTGGTCACTAGAGAGTGGCATTATTAGTAGGAGTATCCTTGTTGGAGTAGGTGTGACCTTGTTGGAGGAAGAGTGTCACTTGAGGTGGACTTTGGGACTTCAAATGCTCAATCTGGGCTCAGTGTCTCTTTTGTCCTGCTGCCTGCCGATCCAGATGTAGAAGTCTCAGCTACTTCGCTAGCACCATGTCTTCCTGCATGTGAGCATGCTTCCCGCCATAACAATAATGGAATAAAACCTCTAAAATCTATAAGCAAGTTCAAATTAAGAGTCACCACAGTCATGGTGTCTCTTCACACTGACTAAGACAGTATGTGTATATGTGTGTGTTTGTGTATGTATGTGGACATGCAGGTGCCCAAGGAGAACTGTAATTCCAGCCTGAGGTGTGCACTTACACACTGACACACACACACACACACACACACACATACGCATGACACCTGACGCCCTCTTCTGGCTTCCTTGTGTACCCGTCACTCATGGAATATACTCACACAGAAATACACACACATAAATAATTTTAAAAAGAGGGGCAATGCATTGCAAAGAAAACAATCAACAGTAAAGCATCAGTCTCCAGAATGAGAGAAATATTTGCCTCACCTGACAGAAGGTTGGTATGTGATTTATGAAAGGATACTCCCTACCAAATTAACAAAGTACAAGTAATCTGATTTTAAATGGACAAACGATCTGAATAAGTACATCTCAAGAGAAGGAATACAGGTGGATAAAACTATATGGAAAGTCCTCAGTTGCCAGCAGACATCGGGAAAGTACAAGTAAGAACCACGATGGGATGCTGCTGTCTTCCCTACTGCCAACCATATGCATACATACACCATCTCCTGCTAGGATCGTGGAGAAAGGGGAACTCTTAAACACTGCTGGAAGGTGTGTGAGTCAGTCCAGTCACAATGAGGACAGAATGGCAGTTCCTCATAAAAACAGTTACCAGGGCTGCAGAGATCGCTCAGTGATTAGGAACACAGAGAATCAAGGTTTGATTTTCACAACCAACACGGTGATGTATGTGTCAACAGTATACTGTCACTCAGAAAAACCATAAGAATGACCTGACACAGAGAAACGATTAGGGCCAGAGTGATAGACTTCATTACCTAACACTTTAAATTCTCTGACATCGAAATACTCTAGAGGCAAAAGAAATAATGTTAAATGTGATGGAGGGAAATATTCAAATATATTCTAGATAAGAGGTTAATATTGCATGTATACACACATACACACACACACACACACACACACACACACACTGATATCACAAGTATGAATTACAATAGAAAGACAGGACATGAGCAAATAATTTTTAAAATAAGGAATTATAAGCAAACATACTTACCCTAACTCCAAGCTATACTCAAACTGTAAGAAAGCTATTCAACAAACTCCTACAAACCTGGAGTATTGCTTGCTCCGGTAGCACTGAAATGTCAAACGCCAAGCGCCTGTTCTCAACAGCGATGTCAGAGAAGCTCCCCTCCAGGTTAATCGGCTTCTCCCCCATTTTGGATTCTAATTTGAACTTCCATTTTTTCAACTGAAGTTCATGTTTTGAAATCTGCAATGAAAATAATTTATAAAGTCCATGGAATTGTCCTAAGGATCAAAGGCAATGGTACCTAGGAAGCACAGCACTTGATGTCAGTACCTGCTATACCCTGCTGATTGCCATTATTATCTAAATGATAATTTTCCATATGAACTCATATAACTCCCTGGACCATCTTAGCTTTTATATTAATTGTCATAAGTATTGGCACAGGCCACCCCTGAAAGACTTAGTGTCATCTCCTCTTCTAGAAAGAAGGAGAATTGTGGGCCACAAAGAGGAAATCCCAGCCGTGGAATCACTAGCATTTAGAGACACTGGAGGAATGTGCTAGAGGGGAGATAACTGAAAGAGAGGAGAGGAGTCAAAGAACACGCTCCGGAACCCTGACTGACTCACCATTACGGCAAGTCCCATTTTAACTGACACATTCCCTGAAGACTGTGCAACAAGGAAACGCTTCTATGGGTTGATAAGTATTTTACACACACTTCTCACAAACCCACATACATAATTTAGTATGAGGTATTTACAGTAGAATCTAAGGATGGGCGCATACTGGGAAGTCAGCACACACAGCTAACATTTGCCTCTGTTCCCAGCACATACCTGTTACTCTCACTCACCGATTGCAGAATGACTGTCTGCCAATAAATTGTATAGCTAGGCGGGGATTGATTCCTAAACATTCAGTTAACTATAATATATAAAGGATAATAATATATTGCTAGTACATACTATGTAGCAACCAGAGCATGTCAAATATCAGGATTAAGAGAACCCCATTTTTTTCTCAGAGACCATCAGCATGAGTAAAGAAAGAATGCTGGTTGTGTGCAATCAACCATTCCACAATCAATCATCAAGCTAAGGGCAATGATCACAGCACTAGCTTAGTACACAACGTGATTACAAGCATGACATTAGCAGCGGCAGTGGTACCCAAAACAGGCATATCTAGCTGGCAATGTTGAAATGGTTGTCCACAACACCTATCCTCTTCCTATTTCTACTCCTCATCTCTCTCACATCTCTGTCTTTGGTATTGCAGACTGTTTTAACTCCTCGGGGACATACTTTTATGGGCACACTAGATCCTTTAGACTGTAATGATACTTTGACGGCGAGCACTGCCACCCTGCCCTTTTGTCCAAGCATTTACAATTCTTCAATCCTCTGTGGCACTCAGGCTTTCCACTGCCTACCTGAGAGGTAGTCTGGGACTCGCACCCTGATGTTCCTTTTCCCAAACTTAGGAATGGTGAGGAACCCTTGCCAGTTCCCATCACAGGGTTCAGAGTGGCATGGTATGATGAACAAGAGGTTGAGATCCCACCCTTTCTTCTGGTCCAGGGTCTAACTGATGGCACCACCACAGCCATGGTAGGACTGATTACATCTTTGACTATTTACCTTAGCTTGATCTCCAACGGGTGGCTCAAACCATCCTTACCTTCTAGAGCCAAATAGACTCACTGGCCACCATATTGCTACAAAATTAGTAAGTATTAGATTTACTAACAGCTGGGAGAGAGGTGATCTTTTGCTTTTCCTCTGGGAGGAATGCTTCCTCTATGTCAACCAGTCGGGTATAGTAAAAGACATGATCAGACAACTCCAGACAGAACTCCAAAATCATAAGAAACAGCCCTGTTCTACTGGCCAGTGGCTCTTTCACAGTCCAATGTAGAATTAGATGTCACCTATCTTAATGCAGCTTCTCCTCCTTTTTTTAATCCTACTAGTTGTGCCCTAGTTTATAAACTTCCTTTTCGTATAGATTTCTTTGGCAACAGATAGGTACAAACGATTTCTAACCAGACTTGTTAATCAGTTGCTTTTACAGGACTACCCACCCCTAACTATTGGAGGTGGTTGATTCCTGATAATTCCCAGCCTGCAACATCAGGCCTTCTACACTCACAGTCAGCAGGAAGTAGGACAATGATAACATTGCCCCTTTTGCAACCCCTAACTGTTCATCAATAATAAACACAAATGGGATGAATATAATCCCCCGGAGACATATGAGGCAGGCCCCTCCCCTGAGGACCTCCAAGGCCAGGTTCCACCCACAGAACACACTAACTGCACTGATGATCAGACCCAGGCCCGCCCTACAGAGTAAAAAGACTTGAAATCCCACCAATCCTTGTAGGAGGCCACGGCCCCTCCCCTGGGCTACCGAAGCCACACCTTAACGATGGCACCTATTGGCTATGGAGCTTGTGGTAAACAGGTCCACATTTGGTGGTGATTTGTTCCCACTCTTCTGGTTGGCTGAGGCCGCACACCTGGTGAGGTGACTGTGGCCTGCCGCGATTGGAGTGGATAGAGAGTATAAAAGGGCTTGTAGCCCAGAGTTCGGGGGAGAAGAAGAAAGAAGGTTCCTGAATAAACTACTGATTGAAAAACTGGGGGTCGCGTCTTTCTTGCTGGTCGAGAGAGGGTGTGACAAATCCTTACCCTGGAAAGCGACACCCACTCACCCCAGGAAGTCCTATATAAACATATAAACGCTGTTTCTGCTGCTTCTCACCTGAGCAGAGGCAGCCACCACCTAGGTTCTTTCCTGCCAGTAAATCTCCTGCGTGAGGTTTGAGGTGCAGTGTGTGACTCTGTGGTATTCCTTGGCTCCCAAATGCCAGGATACCTTTCCCCCAAGAACTGTGACACTTACAGTGTCTTTATCAATATACATGAACAAATATTGAAATGATTTTTTTCCTCCTTTAAAACAAATAGTATCTAATGTCATACCAAGTCATCTTCTCTTGTTTTACTCTTGTGTCTGGCTCGCTCCTTCCATTTTGCTAGTATAATTCTTTGTCTTTGCATATAGAACAAATGTCGCAACCGAAGCAGTGTAGCTGCAGGAAATGTGCATCACATGTGATTAAAGCTATTTCCAAAAGCACTATGAACTAACGTATCTGACAGTTTGTGTTTCATTTTAATCACACTAAAATTAATTACTTTTGATAGCATTAGGTAGTGCTCCAGGGATTTTTAAATATGTAAATATGTAATATTTAAAAATCTGTAATATTTTAAATAAGTAAATATCCTCTTTGCCCTTTGAAATTTAGAAATAATAAACATATATAAACATATAAACAAATATGCATATATTATTTCTTTTTTAAACTAAACAAATTAACCTTTTACAAAACTCAGAGTTCTAAGCATTTCATAGAAGGTAGTATTCAGAGCCAATGACTTTGAATTGTAAGTTCTAGATCAAATACATTGCCTGATACATGTTAATCAGAGGTCCAGAACTCAAACACAGGGAGCCAGGAAACAAACAGGCTGAAGAGCAGACAAGCTCTTCATCTGCACCTGGCTGCACTGGTTACACCTGGCTGCATCTGACTGCACCTGACTGGACCTGGCTGCAGGCGCTCTTTTTTTTCTCTCCGAAGTTGAGGTTCAGAGTTTGTTGGGTTTTTATTTTACTTCACTTTTCAACTAAAAATGGCTATCTGAATTGTGCGTGATTACTTCTGACATTTAAAGTTTGACAATGTTGTTTTTCATTTGAATGTTATGCAAACAGAACAAAACACAGCAGCTAACAGTGTTCAGCAACACAGGTGAAAATTTAAAGCCTTTTTTGTTTATTTGTTTGTTTGTTGCTATACCTGACAATGGGTTGGAACCTCACTGAACATCATAATTTTGTTCTAGAATCTAAGCTCTTTGAGAAGCCAGAACTCTACTAGTTGAGTTAGGCTACTGTTACCAGCTGAGATGTGTATGTGCATTCACAATCCCACATCTGCTACATTCTCATTTCTTCCACTCATTTTCATTTAAATGCTTTTTTCTTGAGTTGTCACCTATAAAAATTATGTTTCTATACATGTAAATGCTAAGGTCAATCAGCTTGTATCACTTTAGCTGTAACGAGTATGAAGTTAGAACATTCTGGAAGGAATGAGCATGTTATTTTTTTTTCAATACCTCATTTTTATATTACTTAATATTACTAGGTTATATATCTTCTAAACCAAATTAGAATATTTCTTAGACATTTAAGACATCACATGATACAAGTATATTATAAAATATTTAAATACTATAAATCTATGCTATTATTTGTTCATTTTAAGGGTACTACTTTAAGAATCACAGTTCAGACTTAATACTTGGAAATTCTGACAATAATCAAACAAAACTTTAAGTTTTTATGATTGAGAGTTAAATGAAACAAATGTGCTGTGACTTGAGGGTAGATAAGAAGTGTCACCATGTAAATGTGACTCGGGTCTCATCTTAAGATTATGTAACTAAGAGATTACATGACTTTGGGGTTTTACTTTTAATGTATAAGAAATGTATGGATACTTTGCCTGCGTGTATGACTGTGGAACTTGTGTATGTCTGGTACCCATGGCAGTCAGAGAGGATCAGATCCCCTGGCCCTGAAGTTAAACAGTTGTGAACTGCCATATGGATGCTGAGAATTGAGCCTAGGTCATAAATCTACTATATAATTTACTAATCTGTGATTGGCTGTTGTGAGTTAGGGAAGCATAAGATGACACAGGGCATACATAACTAGACAAGGGGGAAAGTCCCAAGGGTGTCAACTACAGAAAAGAAACAGGTGGGGTTAAGGACAAAGAGAGCAGAGAGAGGAGACAAAGGAAAGGGGAGCAAGGCCCCATGTGCTCTCACCTCAGTGAGGATGGGAGCTTCAGGAGAAGGGATGGAGCCAAAGAGAAGGGAAAGGCCTGGGGAAAGAAGAGGGTAGACCAAGGGAGCAGGAAGCCACAGGATGGGCGAGCGGTGCTGAGACAAGAACGCAGAAGGGCAGAGAGGACAGGAGGTTGGTCCAGCGCATCCAGACTCTCTAAAGAGCTTGCAGTTCACTCGGGATTTTGAAGAGTGTCCTTTCTGACTATGACTACCTGTGACAGGCTAGCCAGTTAACCCTTCGTTGGGTTTATGATAAAACTTTCAGAGTTCACTTTGAGGCAGAGACAGACTGCACAGCTCAAAAGGAAATGACTTCAGCTGGCTCCAGTGACTCACACCTGTAATCTCAGAATGCCAGGGCTGAAACAGGAAGATTGTCCGAGGCTATCCTAGGCTGAACACTAAGACCTTGTACCAAGGGCAAGAGTGAGATCAACTGACTTTTCTGATTTGGCACAGCCGTAGGTACAATTTAGAATCCAAAAAGCTGTGGCTGAAAGGCTGGAGTCCTCTGGCCCTGATAAGATCCCATGTGTGTTGTCCATGCATCACAGAGAAAATCATTTTTCTTTAAGCTTCTTCACCTGGGAGATCACATCAAAGGAAATGTGTCTAAGGAATGCAGACGTTCTGTGTCAAATGTTGGTTTCTAATGAGTATATACTATTGGCTCTGCATTGTGTGTAAGAACTGGAAGTAGTTGGGCCTGGTGGTACAGGTTTGTGATCTCAGCTACTGGGAGGCTAGGGGATTGCAAGTTCAAGGCCCACCTGGACAACTTAGAAAGACTTTGTCTCAAACTTAAAAACAAGAGGAAGTCTGTGGATAAAGCTCTGTGGAGGAGTGCTTGCTTGTTTGTACAGAGCTCTAGGTTCAGTACCAGGCCAAAAAGCCAGCAGCAGATACTTATTTACATGTGCATACATGCATGTGTGTGTGTGTGTGTGTGTGTGTGTGCAAATTCACATATGATTTGATTTTAACTGTGAGTACTTTCCATTGCAATAAACTATTTTAAAATGAATCTAACAAGATCATTAGGTTTTGTTACTGTGTTTTGTTTTGCTTTGCTTTGCTCGGTTATGACAAGGTCTTACTCTATAGCCCAGGCTCGCCTTGAACTCACTGCTCTGTCACAGTGTTCTGAGTTCTGGTGGGCATGCGCCATCACATGTAAGTACTTATAATCGGTCCATTTAATAGCAGTTCTCTAAACACTAAAGTAACCTATTTTCTAGGCATACTTTTAACCATTCGTTCATTGACCCACTTCATAACTAAATCCCAACACTAATTGCTATGGCAGAAACATTTACTTATAAGCCTTTCTCTACTCATAACCGTGTAGGAGAACCAGCGATTAAAAATGAATTTTTGGCATCTAAAATTGTCGTGTGCTATTGCTTTGTCCATTTTTTCAGCCATGATAGCCTCTTGATTTGCACGAGGTATTGCAACTTCTTTCCAACCACTGCAGGTAAAAGATACAAGAAAGACATTACTTTCAAAATATTACTTTGAAACTAGGGTAATATAATAGTAAATAAATTAAGAGGAATAAGAAGTGAGATTACTTTTATCCCCTCAAAAATCACAGCAAGAAAAAAAAACCTGTAAATTGGGAGTATGACTTGAAGAATTCCTGATAGTTGCGGGGCAGGGTAAAATGCTACATGGTAATCATATTTCTTTTTTCATAAAATAACCACATCTTGGGGTAATATTATTATCATAACTTAAATTTACACAGAGAAACATCTTTAATCATGATTTCAAAAATTTAAAAAGCCCAGCAGTGTTACCTTTAACCCAGTGCTCTGGAGCCAGAGGCAGGTGGATCTCTGTATGTCAGAGGTTAGCCTGGTCTACATAGTGAGTTTTAGGCTAGCTAGGGCTACATAGTGAAACTCTGTTTTGAAAAAAAATTTTTTAAAGGAATTTCGGTTCCCAAGCATATCCAACTCCAAGGATTTTTGACACGTTCTATTTCAGAGAAGAGGTGTTTTTACTAAGTATAAACTCATCAAGTATAAACAAATCAATAAATGTACTAGCCCAGAGTGGCTTTCCTCTGCATGGAGAATAACAGGACTAAAGGATCAAAGAAAAAGAAATATTATGTAAAATCACATTCTTACCTGAAATGGGTCTTTACTAAATGTCCAGTATAAAATGTGCATGCTTTTATCATCAACTCTGGAGTCACCTAAAGTAAAGAAGCAATTAAACTATACATTAGAAATAAATAGGGTAAAGCTGTGTGGCGATGGCACACTCCTTTAACCAGCACTGGGGAGGTGGAGGTGGGGGTGGGGCATCTCTGTGAGTTCGAGGCCAGCCTGTCTATGTGGTGAGTTTCAGGCCAGCCAGGACTACACTGGGAGACCTTGTCAAGAAAGAAAAAAGAGCCAGGTGTGGTGGCTCACACCTTTAATCCCAGCACTTGGGAGGCAGAGGCAGGCAAATTTCTGAGTTTGAGGCCAGCCTGGTCTACAGAGTGAGTTCCTGGACAGCCAGGGCTACACAGAAAAACCCTGTTTCAAAACAACAACAACAACAAAAAAAAAACCCAAAACCAAAAACAAACAAACAAACAAACAAAAAAAAACAAGAAAGAAAGAAAGATAAGAGAGGTGGAAGAGAGGCCTCTGCAAGACTGACAAGGAGATGGGATCAGAGCTGCCTCTGGGGAGAGTAGGGGAGGAATGAACACCATTTACATATTTAGAAATTATACTATATACATCTATCACCTATTTTTATTAAAATCGTGTCTTTTTCATTTATTTTCATAAATTCTTTGAAAACTCCATACATGTGTACAATGCCTTTTGACCATATTCACCCTCTGCTTCTCCCAGACTCACCCCCATAACTCTCTCCCAACTTCATGTGTACACCCTTTTAGACACCATTGAATTGATTTCACTTTACGCTGCTCATACTTGCATTGGTGTGGAACTGGAACATGGCCAGCCTACCAGGGGCTATACCTCTAAAGAAAACTAACTCCTCCTTACTGATGTAAAGATGACTGGCTGGATCCTGCTCAGGTCTGATACAGGCAACCACAGCTGCTATGACGTCATGAGTACATCAGATCTGTCTCATCCAGGAGACAGTTTCATCCTGGTCTTTATCCACCTCTGGCTCTTACAGTACCCCACACCCTGCTCCCCGTTTTTCTGCAATGTACCCTAAGTAGAGTAACACCTTTGAAAGATCTTGTTACATCCCACTTACTTTAAAACATTTCAAGGTAAACAATTACGGTATTGTTATTATCAGCTATATTTATGAACATTTACTTGCAGAATTGAAGATACGATTCTGTTGGTGGACTATTGGCCCAACATATACAAAGTCCTAGGTTCTAACCCCAGTGATATATGCCTGAAACCCCCAATTCCCATAGTAATGCATGCCTGTAATCCCTACTCAGGAGGTAGAGGCAGGAGGATCAGAGGTTCGAGATCATACCCAGCACATAAGTTTAAAACCAGTCTGAGGACTGGAGAGACGGCTCAGCGGTTAAAAGCATAGACTGCTCTTCTGAAGGTCCCAAGTTCAAATCCCAGCAACCACATGGTGGCTCACAACCATGCATAACGAGTTCTGAAGCCCTCTTTTGGAGTGTCTAAAGACAGCTACAGTGTGCCTACATACAATAAAGAAATAAAAATCTTAAAAACAAAAAAAAAAAAAAAACAGTCTGAGCTACATGACACCTTGGTTCAAAAAGAAGTCAATTGTAGTCTGTTGGTCACAGTCAGGACTGATTTTGCCTGTCAGTACTGTAAAACAATATTCTCAACTCTAAAAAAAAACAAAAACAAAAAAACAAAACTCCTTTAAAAACAAACAAGCAGAGTGCCTGAGCTGGTAAGAGAACCATCTTTGCTCCAGGCTTTGCCGGGGAGAGGGCAGCCTGCAGAATGACACAGCTTCTGGGAAAGATCCCCTTTCTGGCTCCAGACATACAGGCACCTTCCCCGCCAGAGAAGAGGTTTCTGCCTGGAAGGGCTATCACTGCCTGAGCTGGTAAGGGAGCCATCTTTGCTCTTGTTCACCTAGGCTCCAGGCTGCACTGGTGAGAGTGTGGACCGCAGAAGCTACACAGCTTTGGGACAGACAGAAGCAACCTAGCTTCTGGGACAGACCCTGTTTCGGTCTCCAGACATTTTGGCACCTTCCTTGCCAGAGTCATATTGTGTCGAGGGTCTCTCGGTGTCTAGTCTGTGCAGGCGAGTGTGTAAACGGCAGAGGCAATACATCTTCTGGGACAGGCCCTGTTTTGGGCCTATATCTTCAGCCAGGAGGCAGATCTGAACACCAGGCCTCTGTGCACCTTCCCTGCCAGAGGAGAGCTTCCCTGCAGAGTAATCTGACCACTGAGACTCAGGAGAGAGCTGGACTCCCAGGACTG
>NC_034591.1:16265566-16268208 GCF_900095145.1 Mus pahari
AAGTGTCTGCCTGAATGTGTACCATGTGAGAGTTGGTGCACTTAGGAGCCAGAAGAGGATGTCAGATCCCCTGGAACTAGAGTTATAAACTTTTGTGAGATGCTATGTTGGTGCCAGGAACCCAACCCATGTCCTGAACAAGATCAGCATTAATATGCAATTATGCTGTTGCCTACAGGACATTTAATCATTCAAGTTGTCAACTAGGAGCAGTAATTCTGATAATTGGTGATTAACTTTTATGTTAAAACCTAAAGGACTTCTAAGACTCATGATATATTAAAGTCAGTCAAGCAGACCATGTGGGCCTCCCAAGTTGGTAGAGTTTTAGCATGCAAAGGGGAAAATGCAGGGAGCTTGAGAGATGGCTCAGCACTTGGGGCACTGTCTAATCTTGAAGAAGACCTGGGATTGATTGCCTGCACCTACACATTCCACAACCATCTGCAACTCTAGTTTCAGGGGATTCTGTGCCCTCTTCTGACCTCCTCAGGAACTGCACACATGAGGTACTCAGATATTCATACAAGCAAAACACCCATACATTTAGAATCATTTATAAATTTTTTTATTTTAAAAAATGAAAAAAAGAACCTTAATGACATCAACCTTCTACAGTAAATATAGAAAACTTAGCAACAAATATGGCCAGAACAAAGAATGCCAATGTAAAGTAGTTTACAAGACACGTTATGAGTCCCTTAACAGAAACAAGACAGGAGAAATGTTGTCAATTACAGAAGAATTAGAATACTGACTTGAACAGAACCTAAATAAGAAGACAATTTTTAGACAATTTGCAAAACTCTGAAATGGAATAATCAATTATGCTTGGATATAATTAGTACTAGGAGACATTCAACAATTGTTGCAATTATGTAAAACAATGGTATTGTTTCTGTCTTGTTTTTCTTTTTTACAATTACTTTAAGGATATACACAAACAAAAAGTACATATATTCATGATACACTATACAACATCTTGCTCAATATACACTGGATAATCTTTAAGTCCAATTAAACATATCTCCTCAAACATTTACCACTTCTTCATGGTAATAACTTCTAAAAACCTTCTAGGTTTCTAAAATTATTTTGCCACATTTTTACTTATTTATAATGTGTGTGTTTATGCCACAGCTCTTATGTGGGAGTCAAAGGGCAACTTATATGAGTCAAAAAACTTCTTCTTCTACCATATAGATCTCAGGGATTGGTCTCAGTGCTGAGCATCACACCAGCACCAGTGCTTCTTCTAGCTTTGTAAAATGCTTCATACATTGTTACCTATAATCACTTCTGCAGCTGGCATATCTCACCCTGTCTAACTGTCACTGGGCCACTAATCATTCTCTATTGTTTTCTTCATCTTCCAGCCCCAATCTCCCAGGCCTCTGATAATGACCATTCTACTCTCAAATTATGAGATCAATATTTTTTTAGGTTCTACTATTGCGCTCATGAGATGCTGATCTTTCTGAGCCTGGCTGGTTTCCCTTAATGTTGTTTCCATTCATATTTCTGGAAATGAAGAATTTCCTTTTTTTCATGATTGAAGAGTATTCTTCTGTGTGTATCCACTTTTCCCTATTTTATTATTTCTTCATCACCAGATAGAATGTTACTACTCCTTGGCAGGCACATGTTGGCCTTTGCCTCCAGACACACAAACACACACACACACACACACACACACACACACACACACAGATACAGAGACATATACAGAGAGACATATAGACACAAAGCACAAATCTATCTATAGTCTTCTATAAATTTCCTCCTTAAATATGTCTGAGATATATTCATACAGAGCTTTAAAAATGAATCTTTTAAACTTATATTTTGAGAATTTTTTATATGTCATATACAACTTTTGTTTTGTTTTGTTTTGTTTTGTTTTGTTTTGAGACAGGGCTTCTCTATGTAGCACTGGCTGTCCTGGAATTGCTTTGTAGACAAGGCCGGCCTGGAACAGAGATCTGCCTGCCTCTGCCCCCCAGAGTGCTGGGATTAAAGGCCACCATCACCAGGCCCCATATACAGATTTTGAAACTGGTGCTATCACCTAAAATTAAAATGGGAAAGAAATGTGGGCTTTAAATCGTCTCACAGAGGTAAATAAAGGTAACCCTAAGATCCTAGGGTTTAATGGTCTGTGAGAGGTCAGCCTGCTCTACATAGGAGGGTTGGTAACCAAATCGCTATCTATTTGTCATAGTATTTCTTTTCTTTTTAGACTGGGTAGAGGTGGGCAATGTAGTGGCACACACCTGTAATCCCAGCACTTGGAGGCAGAGGCAGGTAAATATCAGCATGTTCGAGGCCAGGCTCTTCTACATAGTGAACTACAGGACAGCCAGAGTTACACAGTGAGATCCTGTCTGGGAAACCAACAACCAACCAACCAACCAACCAACCAAACAAACAAACAAAAGAGACTGGATAATTACTAGCTCCTGAGAAGGCATCAAACTTAAACATTTTGTTTTGTTTTGTTTTCTTTTCTTTTCTGGTTCTGCTGGTTGAAACATTCTTGCATGATTTTTGGTTTGTTTGCTTGTTTGTTTGATTGGTTTCCCATTTTTTTATTAGATATTTTCTTTATTTACATTTCAAATGCTATCCCAAAAGTTCCCTAT
>NC_034591.1:16268219-16280706 GCF_900095145.1 Mus pahari
TTTTCTCTCAGCCTTTTTATACCATCTTAGACAACAATTCTTTATAAAATTCCCTCACAGGTAAAATGTTACACAAAAGGGAGTTACATACAGAAGGATGTCAATAGTAAGTTTAAAGCAGTGGTTCATTCTATAAGCTCATTATAAGTTCAAAGCAACAGTTTCACATGGCCTTGCTTTATCACATCTGTGACTTCATCCTTGGACCTGACCTAGAATGAGTGTTTTTCCTAGATCACAAGTCTGTCCCAAGCCTATCCTCTTCCTAGTACTATTTATGAAAGTTCATTGTTTTCCTTATTATGCAGTCTTTACTTACTATGAAGAGGAGGCACATTCTATTCTCTCTCTCTCTCTCTCTTTTTTTTTTTTTTTTTTTTTTGGTTTCTCGAGACAGGGTTTCTCTGTATAGCCCTAGAACTCACTTTGTAGACCAGGCTGGCCTCGAACTCAGAAATCCGCCTGCCTCTGCCTCTCAAGTGCTGGGATTAAAGGCGTGCACCACCATGCCTGGCTACATTCTATTCTTGATTCTAACATTATCACATCTTCCTGGTAAAACAATTAAAACCATCTCCTTAAACTTTCTTCATAAAATTATTTGAATCAAATCAGGAATGCTATAGTGTCATTAATTCATCTAAACAGCATTATTTCATGCAAGTTCATCTTCATGTGGATCTGCAGGAAATTTGCCCAATAGGGTAGTCTGATGCCCAGGAATCATTGGGTTATGTAATAGTGGAAGGAAAGGCATATCAACATTGAAAAGCAATTCTAGGACAAAGTCTTTGGGACTGTGCCTCTCCAGAGTGCACCCCTCGAAGCCATATTTGCTTGCCATAGCTTTTCTATCTTTTTGGGGGGGGGCACTTTTTGGAGACAGGGTTTCTCTGTATAGCCCTGGCTGTCCTGGAACTCACTTTGTAGACCAGGCTGGCCTCAAACTCAGAAATCTGCCTGCCTCTGCCTCCCAAGTGCTGGGATTAAAGGCGTGCGCCATCGCGCCCGGCACCATAGCTTTTCTTAAGTGGCTTCTGTCAAGAATGCCCCCCAAAGTCTCATATATTTAAATGATGAGTCACCAGGGAGTGTAACTATTTGAAAAGAATTAGAAGGATTAGGATGTGTGACCTTGTTGGAGGAAGTGTGTCACTAGAGGTAGGACTGGAGGTTCCAAAAACCACACACAGTGTTTCTCTCTGTTTGTTGCCTGTATATTAGAATGAAGCTCTCAGCTATAGCTCCACGCCATGAGTGACACCATGCTCCCATCATAATGACAATAGACTAACCCTCTGTAACTGTAAAGCAAGCCCTAACTAAATGCTTTCTTTCACAAGAGTTGCCTTGATAGTGGTGTCTCTTCACAGCAATAGAACAGAGACTAAGACACTCTTCATGGCTTCCTCAGCCAGCTTTCTTATAAAACCAGGACCAACATCCCAGGGCTGGCAGCATACAATGAGCTGGGCTCTCCCACATCCATCTCTAATTAAGAAAATGCCCTATAGGCTTGCCTATAGCCAGATCTTATGGAAACATTTTCTTAGCTAAGATTCCCTCTTCTAGAAGACAAATTGAGTCAAACTGACATAAAACCAGCTAGCATACCACCTAAGCCCACTGCCTGCCAAGACTGTACAACGCTGGGGAGGAACCGGTACCTATACTGTTCTGGGTAGACTTGTGATCCAAAACCAGGACTATATAGCAAGGACTACAGTGGCTTTAACCAGTACAGAAGTCAACAGGCTGGGTGGTTTTCCTTCCCCTGGCACCTGTAGATAGAGATGCCCTATCTACAGGAAGGCCTGAAGATGAGAGCCACAAGGACCTGGCCAGTATTAGGTTTATCCAGACTGTTGCAAGGAAAGGAGCTTTGCTTACTACTATGTCTCACATCCAGAAAATAGTCCATGTGCTTTGCTTGATGTTGGTGAAGACAGTTTCAACTTAGCAATTTTAAGGATGCTGAGCTGGGTTACACCTGAGTCTCAGCCCAAGGATGTGCAGTATCAGGGATATGCTAAAGCTCATGGTGTAGCTGATACAAGCACATACGTGAGCCAGCAGGTGCAGGACCCTGTCTGCTACCTAGGGAGGTCCAGAGCCTTGGCTTGGCCATGGCTGGCCTACCAAGTGTTACTCTCTAAGTGCACAGCTTCAGAGAACTTCTCCATCTCTGGAGGATGCTTTTGCCGAGGTTCATTTCAAGGCTGGAAATGGAGAAGGGGAAACCTACAGTTGGCCCCACTGTCACTAAAGTCACCCGGGCTGGGGGGATATAAATAATGTTTATTCCTTTTCCTTAGGACCCAACAACAAACTGAGGCACAATTCCTCCAAACCCCACTCTGAGGATCCAGTGAGTTTATTGGGCTTCCTTACATAGGTGAGGGGGCTACTTACAGGAATGTGGGTACTCCTCCTCTACCCCTGCAACAGGATACACCCAAAAAGCCTTTACCCAGCAGGGATGCGGGCATCCTCATAGCTACATAGATAGAGACTATCAGTAGGTCTTCCCCAGCCTATATACTCCAGCTACTTAAGGATGAGTTGTTTCTAACAGGAATTAGGGAACAGATGAACAATCAGATAAGGGTCCCCTGACTCTTTCCACTCACCCATGAAGGAAGTGTATACAGTCAAGAAGCCCAGCAGGGGTGGTACAGCTGTGTACCAAGAGAGCAATTACTTGACCTAGAGGACAGTCACTTATAACACCCACCAACACACAAGTGTCTATCAAATGCTAGGGCAGTTGAGAAACTCTGTAGGTGAGCCCTGTCCTGGGTATCAGGTCTCCAGCCTTAGAGTGGCGGGTCTCACTATGATAGACCTCGCATTGTCCTCTGAAAAGCCCTGCTGCACAGCCCTAACTTGATGGGGGAGTGGTTGCACTCACCCCGCAGCCTGTCTGCAAGAACTATCTGGGCATTAAGAGCTATGGGGTGTTGCCTAACTCTTGGCTTGCACAGAGGCAGACTTTTAATTCTAAGTAAGGCATGTACGTTAGTTATCCTCTGTCTTCTGCCAAAGAGGGCGGTATCTCCCTATATGCTGAGCTGCTTGAGGCTGGGGTGGGGGAGGGGATGCTTAGGGGGAGGCTACGTGGGCAGCTGTGCCTTCCTGCTTTCGGTGCCCCTTTTGTTTTGTTATCCTGAAAGTTGGCGCCATGCTCTCAGACCTGGCTTCCCCAGCACTTGTGATGGTACTCTGTAGTTTGAGGGATGTCTGACTTGGTTTGTCTGTGGGGAGACCATGCCTAGAGATCTTACTCGGCTGCCATCATGCTCTCTCTTCCCTGACATTGCATTCATGTTCTCTAAAGACATCTTTTCATGTCAGTAACACACACTTAAGGACTTTAAAAATAACGCCTACGATTGATCTTCTAATAATCTGACATGGAGGACAGAGAGAGATAAACTAACAGGACGGGTACTGGGACATTGAGTAGGACATTCTCTGACTTTCCTGTCATGCTTCAACTCTCCCATCTGCCATCAGGAGACCTTTTTAAAGTATGCTTCTCTTGTAGTTAGTAGGCCCATACAGATCTGTTCTTTCCTGAGGGATGGTCATTGAGTTTGTAGGGTTAGAGTTCTCCTCACAGAGGTTGAGTTTCTCATTTGGGGCTGTACAGATAAACTGTCTTATGAAACCAATTTCAGGTTTTTAAGAGCACCTTTCTGCCCTCCCCAGTTCCCTATGTCAACTCTTCTAAATGACAAGACATATTTATAGTTTATAAACGGGCAGATATAGCCAGCCCTGCTGTGCAGAACTGAGTAATAAGACTGTAAAGTCCGGCAAAGCAACATTAATGTGGGAAACTGTAATGGTTTGTGATCTTCAAAATTTTGTGAAATCATTAAACGCCTCTTTTCTGGCCATTATAGCTAGACAGAAAATTATAGGAATAGAAATTGCTTTTAAATAAAGATAGTATTAGTATACTGATTTGAAATGTCAAATACAGAGGAGTAGTGTTTCATTCTTCAACGTTGTTATTTTAACTGTTTTTCTCTGAGTGTGAAGGCATGAATTAATCTGTATCCAGCCTAGCCCCAGCTCTCTAAATAAGGAACCCAGAGCACCTGGAGATCCACATCTTCCTATCTAAGCTTAGGTATTTTCCTCAGTGTTGTTGCAAGGCCAAACCTCATAGCTACTTATTTTTTTTCCAACTTATACAGTATGTGTTCTATACCTTGGCAAATACCATGCTCCTTTTAAGGTCTGAATCTGCTTCCATCATTTTATCCTTTGCACTTTAATATCAAACAACAAACCCAAATCTAAAAATCTTTAAAATTAAAATCTAAAATTAAATCTAAAAATTAAAATCTAAAAGCTTTAGATTTGAATTGTTGATGCCTCTTAGAATTCTCCCCAATAGTTTAAAGATTCCCTAGGGACTTCTATAAGCACTGGCACAACCTGATCTTTTGTCTTCTATGATCCTTATACTAGCCACGAAGTTTACTCTCTCCTCATCATCAGTGTTTCTCAAACATGTTAGCATATGTACAGCAGGGTTTTTTTTTTCAATCAAAATAACATTGAAAGCAAACTTGCTCTAGAGAGAAAAGATGGAAATGGAGGACCCAGAATCCTATCTCCTGCACCTCATTCTTAATCCCTGAGATCGTCCCCAAACATCTCCAAGAGCATAGCTTGCAGATATCTGCACTCTTCAGTAGATCAAAACTCTGTGGCTGATAGAGTGTTCTTAATCTATACGCCATATTGCACATCAATCCCTATCAGATGCATGGGGTCTAGCCCATGTACTAGAGCCTCCAGGTAATCCCAGACTTTGTAGAACCCTCTACACACAGCCCTCTACATGGGTTTCTCTGTTGCAGAACACTGAGGACCCAAGGTTAACCCATAACCTATCCTGTGTTCCTGAGGTTCAGAACCCATTTTGAATATGACCTTGGTTACAATTTTCAATGCCTGTCTTAGGGTTTTATCATTGTGAAGAGACACCAGGACCAAGGCAAGTCTTATTAAAAGAAAACATTTAATTAGGGCAGGCTTTTAGTTTCAGAGGTTTAGTTCATTATCATCATGGTAAGAAATATGGCAGCATCCAGGCAGGCATGGTGCTGGAGAAAGAGTTGAGAGTTCTACATCTTGATCAAAGGCAGCAGAAGAGGACTGTGTGTCACACTGGGTGTAGCTTGAGTATAGCAGACCTCAAAGCCAGCCCCAACAGTGACACACTTCCTCCAACAAAGCCACACCTATTCCAACAAGGCCACATCTCCTAATCTGCCACTTCCTATGGGTCAAGCATTCAAACACAAGAGTCTCTGGGGGCCACACCTATTCAAATCACCACACTCCACTCCCTGGCCTCCATAGGCTTGTAGCCATAACATAATACAAAATGCATTTAATACAACTTCAAAAGTCCTCATAGTCTTTAAAGGTTGCAAGCTTGTTTAAAAGTTCAACATTCAAAGTCTCTTTTGAGATTCATGTAATCTCTTAACTGTAATTCTCTGTAAAGCCAAATTAAAAAAAAAAAAAAAAGATCACATACTTCCAACATATAATGGCACAGGACATACATTACTATTCCAAAATGTGGGAAGGGAGCATAATGAGGAAATTCAGGACCAAAGCAAGACAGAAAACCAGCTGGGCAAACACCAAATTCTGCATCTCCATGTCTGATGCCAAAATGCTCTTCAAGTCTCAACTTCTTTCATTTTTTTGTTGACTACAACACACTTCTTTCTCATGGGATGGTTCTACTCCCTGTTAGCAGTTTTTCTCTGTGGGTACCTGGCATCTCTAACACTGAAAGACCAGGAAAAATTCAGACCCCCTAGCACCAAGGATGTAGGTTAGCCGGTTCAATGACTCTGTTCCAGAAACTGGCCGACCACAAAAGTTAGATTAAAATCTTGAGGACAATCTTGAGAAGGAGGGAGTTTCCCCTTGTGACTTTTAGTACCCCCTTGTGATTTTTCACTGGTATTTTCAGCATTTTCCAATAACACCCTCCCTACCCCCTTGGGTTGTGGTTTTTTCCTTTAAAGACCCCCTTTCCCAGCTCCTCGGGGTCCACGGTCCTCCACCCCTGCATGGTGTACAACTGTGGGCCCCAGAGTGCACCTGGAATAAAAAGTCCTCTTGCGGTTTGCATCAAGGCCGTTTCTTGTGAGTGATTTAGGGTGTCACCTCTCCTGAGTCAGAACATGGGGAAGTCCTCACTTTGTGGGTCTTTCGACACCTTGGGATCTCCAAGGCAATCTAGGCTTCACTTTCACAATTTCACACAATTCCTCTCTGGGCCTCCATGCAGGGACACCCCTGACATATGCCTGCCTCAGGGGCTTTCCTTAGTCACAAAGGGAGATTCCATAATCCCTTTCTTCTGTCCTTGATTCTAAAGCCAGAATCATGTGGCTGAAGCTGCCACGCTCTGCTGCTTGCTGGCTTTCTGGGTCTGGAATGAACGTGACCCCTCATTCAATTACATTTTCATCAGCTTTCTGTTTTCAATGGTTTCTTTCACTGCCTAAGCTTGACTGTCCTAGAACTTGCTCTGTAGACCAGGTTGACCTTGAACTCAGATATCTGCCTACTTCTGTCTCCTGCATGCTGGGATAAAAGGTATATACTGTCAAGCCTGGTCCTAAGTCATTCTCCAATTCCTTTTCACAAGATGAACGCTTAGCTGGGTAGGATCTTGCCCTGAGGTCATTACTCCCCAATTCCATTGAATATCTTTAATCTTTTCATGTCTTTGAACACGGGATTTAACTACATTCTACTTCCTGGTGCCCCTTTGATCCTTGAACCATACATTTTGTATCTTGTACTCCTTCCTTAGCTTGCTCCTTTTCAACAAAACACTCTATATAAGAATTAACATTAGTTACCACATGACAGAGTCTATACTAGGATATTTTGAGATGTCCTTTGTCAATGCAATTAATGCAAAACTCTTCACTTTAACCTCAGGCAAACTTTTTAGACAAGGACAAAAAACACCCAAATTCTTTGCCAAAATATCACAAGAACAGTCTTTAGGCCACATATTAACATCCTTTTCCTCTGATGGAAAGGCCAGGCCTCCACAATTCAAATCACCCTCAGCACCACTGTCTTCCCTGTTTCTACTAGGCCAGCCCATTAGGCATTGCTTAAAGCATTCCACTGTTTTCTTAACACAAAGCTCCAAAATTCATACTCCTCCAAACAAAAGCATGGCCAGGTCTATCACAGCAATGTCCCAGTCCCTGGTACTAACTTCTCTTTTAGTTAGGATTTTATCATTGTGAAGAGATACCATGACCAAGACAACTCTTATGCATAAAACATTTCATTGGTAATGGCTTACAGTTTCAGAGGTTTCATCCATTATCATCATGATAGGAAGTATGGCAGCATCCAGGCAGACATGGTGCTGGAGTGGGAGCTAAGAGTTCTACACATGAGTCTATAGGAGCCAAACCTACTCAAAGCACCATAGTGTCTAACTTTACTGAGGGTCCCCCAAGTTTTGCTTGGACTTACACAGACCACATTCCTGGATCACCACATCACACACTGTTCTAATCATATCTAATTTTTGTTGATATTTCTTTCTCCATGTGCTTTTGCCAACACACACACACACACACACACACACACACACACACACACACAAACACTGTTCTAAAATTCTCCATCTCCTGTATTTACTCCCTTGTTCTCTTTAAAGGATCAAAACCTGCTGCCAGAGGTTCCTCCTTTTAGGAATAACTGGCCTTAAGTTCAGTTTCATTAACCTTTGGTCTTATCTTTACAAGCATGCCTTCTTTTGTCCTTGGTCAACACAGGCAGACAGTGGAGGGTGGAAACAAAAGGAAGTAACTAGGAAGAAAAGAAAGTGCCCTGCTTTAAAGGTTCTCAAGCTTTTGTTTTGTTTTTGAGAGAGGATCTTGCCAAATAGCCCCAGTTGACCTCAGTCTCTCCAACCTCCTGCATCAGCCTCCTGGGTGCTGGGACTACAGGATGTGCTATTAAACCCAGATTTTATAATGTTATTTCTGCACGTGAGAGGAAGAGAAGAAGAAAAGCAGGCAGAAATAGAAATGCGGGGGTGGGGGTGGGGGGATCTGGCTACTCCTTAGAAATATGGGGTGTTTGGCTCTGTGTCATGTTCTCTCACTTTCCTCCGTGGCCTTAATTCAAAAAAAATTTGACTTCACTCCCTGCACCCAAATAAAACCTAAAACTCTGTTTGAGCATTTCCATCAGAACTTAAGGTGAGTTTGAGAATGCATGATTAATTACCAGCTGGTCATCCAGTCCAAAAAGTTCGTCCAAGTAAGTTTCAGACAATCTTCGAACTCTTGGCTTCAGTGATGGATGGATGCACATGTCCCTTTAATAAAATTACAAAGCAAGATGAAGATGGATCAATGCATATGTTTCTTTAATGAAATCACAAAGGAAGGTCAAGACTAATTCCGTTTCAAAGTAATTCTATATGGAGTCACTGATACTCTGGAAAGTTGGGGGAGGGGTGGTAAATTTCCCCTGAGGAGGCTGGTCAGAATCACCTTCCGATGGTGTGCTACCCTTTTCTCATTCTCGCCTTGAAACACTCTGTCCTAGAACCAACAAATGGGAGCTCACTGTGTTTCTCCCACTGTCAATCAGTGAGCATATTGTTCACATTAAATCTTGGGGACCTAACAGCTTACGGATGGATTCCTTAACAAGCTCCAGGTTTGAAAGATTCATTGGCAAGACCTTATCTTTGTCTTTGTCTCCAAATATTTCCCTATCATTCTTCAAAACAATGCTTACCAAAGAAGGTTTTCCAGACCTCTTTTAATGATAGTTAGGATCATGTGCTCTAAATATTTCAGTGGGTCCTCAGGACATGTCACAAGTAAACCACATAACAGCGCCTGGTAAAGGGAACAATAAGAAGATGGAGTCAGTGCCTTTGTATCCACACATCATGTGTATGTATGTATGTATGCATGTATGTATGTATGTATGTATGTTTTACTCAAGTATCTCTTCCTATTTACTGTGTTGGCATACTGCTATAGTCAAATCAAAATTCAGGACATTTTGCCTCTGTCTAAAAACTCCTACAGATGACACAATAGAAGTCGCTACACAGTTTTTGTATTAGGTAAGAAATGGTTTATACAAATCTGAAGATAATTACAATGCTTATATCCAGGGCTTCTATCCTTGTTAAGAATGAAGAGCTGGGCAGTGGTCGGTGCACATCTTTAATCCCAATACTTGAGAGTCAGAGACAGGCAGATTTCCAAGAGTTTGAGGCCAAGCTAGTCTATAGGAGTCTAGGACAGCCAGGGCTGCACAGAGAAACCCTGTCTAAAAACAAAACAAAAAAGACCCCAAACAATACAAAAGAAAAAGGAACCATTTTTTTAAGTGAAAAAAATTCCTCAAGCCAAAACATAAAATGACTGATAAAATCCATAGTCAAAATCTACTGTTGGAAAAAAGTATGGCCCTCACCCCTTATCAAGGAAACTTCTCTTTGCAACAGATGTAGACCACTACAGAAAGCCACAATCAATCAATCTCAGAGCTGTAGAGCCCAGTCCCAAATGGATGCAGCTACTAAGGGGACAGTGCAGAAGAGGAGCAAAAAGACGGTAAAAGCCAAAGGGTCAGGAAGCTTGCTGTGAGAGTGTGTCTCCTAGTAACATCAGAAACTACACCCATCAATCTCACCAATGTGACTGTCCAATCATGCCTCCCTTCGCACCCCCCCCCCCCACACACACACACTTAATGTACAGCCAGTTAGAACCGACCAGTAGGATAAAGGCAAATGTCTCATACTTAAACACTGATCCTGATCGCTCCTTACTGCCTGCTGGAAATAAGATGATACTATATTCCCGAGACTACTGAAAACAGCTTTTAATGCACACTTCAGCATGGGAGGCCAAAAGAGCCACCCAGTAGTGTGGGAACTACAAAGGGGGCCCTGGGGAAGAGGGGGAGGAGAAAGACCCACACCCTACCAGAGTTTTGCCTATTCTCTGGTCTGTCAGGCATGGAAGAGCTGCCATACACTTTCCACTCAGCCCTAGGTGGGCATTCAAGCCTCTCACCCACTCTTCAGGGGGTGGCCAAGGAGCAGCCCTACCTGGGAACCCCGGAGCACACACTTTCCACTCAGCCCTAGGTGGGCATTCAAGCCTCTCACCCACTCTTCAGGGGGTGGCCAAGGGGCAGCCCTACCTGGGAACCCCGGAGCTACTTTGCTAAAGCCACCAGAGTTATAGGAGAGAGGGATGAAGGAAGAGGTTCCCAATACTGATGAGAGTGCAGCAGATCTTGATGAGCAGAAACTCTCTGTGGTTTTAGAGCTTTATTGTAGAAAGGCAGGGGGAAAGAGAGAAGGGGAAGAGAGAGAGAGAGGGAGAGAGAGAGAAAGAGAGAGAGAGAAGAGAGAAGGCTAGAGAGAAAGAGAGTAAGAGGGAGAGAGGAGAGGAGAGGAGAGGAGAGGAGAGAAAGAGAAAGGAAAGAGGAGAGAGGAGGGAGAGAAGTAAGAGAGCAAGCAGGGGCTGAACAGCCCTTTTTATGGTCTTTACTGTTGCTAGGTAACTGGGGAGGAGTTTAGCCTGAAGGTCAGAAGCTTGGGACATTGCCTACGTGACTACTGACCATGCTTCTCTTATGGGGGCTGTGGGGGCAGTAACAGGCAGGAGTCAGAGTTCCAGGAGCATGAGGGAATGCCTACTATGCCATGTAGGTGAATTATGACTTCAGGGTTCAGACCTCAGCTTGACTGGAGACCAGCCTGTCTGTGCATAGCCCAATATCCCACACAGCAGCACCTCTTAATAGCCTCTTATTATTTCTTTTCCTGTGGCAGGAACATGCGTCCTCCCCAAACTCCAGAGACAGAGGAAGGGTATGGAGCTGAACAGAGGGTTTAAAAAAAAAAAAACAACCAAACACTGAAATGAGAGATGGCTTGGCAGTTAAGGGCACCTCCACTGCTCTGTAGAGGATCCAGGTTTGGTTCCTAGCCCTCATGGCAACTTAGGACTGTTGGCATCTCTAGTTCCAGAGGATATAGCCCACTTTTATGGCCTTGGTAGGCTCCAGGCATGTATGATGTGCACATCCATACATTCAGGTAAAACACCCATACACACACACACACACACAAACTTTTTTTTTTTTTTTTTTTAAGAAAATAGGCCCCTTAGATTCCTGGAGCAGTCCCTCTCCAGTCTCTCTCAGGAGAAGCTCAGCTACATGAAGGCTAAATATGGTTGCATAAGACACCCTTGGTTCACTCGAGGTTCTAACCAGAGCAATTAGACAGCAAAAAAAGTTAAAAGGGAAACAAATTGGGAAGGAAGAAATCAATATATCACTATTTGCAGATGATAAGATAGTATACATAAGTGATCCCAAAAATTCTACCAGAGAGCTCCTACAGCTGATAAACAACTTCAACAAAGNGGCTGGATATAAAATTAACTCTAACAAATCAGTAGCCTTCCTATACTCAAAGAATAAATGGGCTGAGAAAGAAATTAAGGAAGCTTCACCCTTCACAATAGTCACTAATATAAAATATCTTGGTGTGACTCTAACCAAGCAAGTGAAAGATCTGTATGACAAAAACTTCAAGTCCCTGAAGAAAGAAATTGAAGACCTCAGAAGATAGAAAGATCTCCCATGCTCATGGATTGGCAGGATTAATATAGTAAAAATGGCCATCTTACCAAAAGCAATCTACAGATTCAATGCAATTCCCATCAAAATTCCAACCCAGCCGGGCGTGGTGGCTCAAGCCTTTGATCCCAGCACTTGGGAGGCAGAGGCAGGCAGATTTCTGAGTTCGAGGCCAGCCTGGTCTACAAAGTGAGTTCCAGGACAGCCAAGGCTATACAGAGAAACCCTGTCTCAAAAAAAAAAATATTCCAACATAATTCTTTATAGAGTTAAAGAGAAATTCTCAAATTCATTTGGAATAACAAAAAAAACAGGATAGCCAAAACGATTCTCAACAATAAAAGAAATTCTGGGAGAATCACCATTCCTGACCTCAAGCTATACTACAGAGCAAAAGTGATAAAAAACAAACAAACAAAAAACCAAACCTCGTGGTATTGGAAGGAGACAGGCAGGTAGATCAATGGAACAGAATTGAAGACCCAGAAATGAACCCACACACCTATGGTCACTTGATCTTTGACAAAAAAGCTAAAATCATCCAGTGGAAAAAAAGATAGCATTTTCAACAAATGGTGCTGGTTCAACTGTCGGTCAGCATTCAAAAGAATGCAAATCAGCCGGGTGTGGTGGCGCACACCTTTAATCCCAGAACTCGGGAGGCAGAGGCAAGTGGATTTCTGTGAGTTCAGGCCAGCCTGGTCTACAAAGTTAGTTCCAGGACAGCCAGGGCTACACAGAGAAACCCTGTCTTGAAAAACCAAAAAAAAAAAAAAAA
>NC_034591.1:16282451-16286887 GCF_900095145.1 Mus pahari
AGCTGCATATGTAGCAGAAGATGGCCTAATCGGCCATCACTGGGAAGAGAGGCCCCTTGGTCTTGCAAACTTTATAAGACCCCAGCACAAGGGAAGGCCTGGGCCAAGTAGTGGGAGTGGGTGGGTAGGGGAGCAGGGGTGGGAGGGAGTAATAGGGAACTTTCAGGATAGCATTTGAAATGTAAATAAAGAAAATAATAATAATAATAATAATAAAGAAAAAATGGGGTACAGAGCTAAACAGAGAATTCTCAACTGAGGAATCTTGAATGGCTGAGAAGCACTTAAAGAAATGTTAAACATCCTTAGTCATCAGGGAAATGCAAATCAAAACAACCCTGAGATTCCACCTCATACCAATCAGAATGGCTAAGATCAAAAAGGCAGGTGACAGCAGATGCTGGCAAGGATGTGGAGAAAGAGGAACATTCCTCCATTGCTGGTGGGATTGCAAGCTGGTAAAACCACTTTGGAAATCAATCTGGCAGTTCCTGAAAAAACTGGAAATAGTTCTACCGGAAGACCCAACTATACTACTACTACTGGACATATACCTAAAAGCTGCTCCAACATAGTGGACACATGCTCCACTATGTTCACAGCAGCCATCCTTTTTTTTTTTTTTTTTTTTTTTTCCCTCAAGACAGGGTTTCTCTGTATAGCCCTGGCTGTCCTGGAACTCACTTTGTAGAAGCCATACTTACAATAGCCAGTAGCTGGAAACAACCCAGATGTCCCTCAACAGAAGAATGGTTATAGAATATGTGGTACATTTACACAATGGAGTACTACTCAGTTATTAAAAACAATGAATTTATGAAATTCACAGGCAAATGGATGGAACTAGAAAATATTATCCTGAGTGAGGTAACCCAGACACAAAAGAACATGCATTGGTATGTACTCACTGATAAGTGGATGTTAACCCAAAAGCTCACAATGCCCATGATTCAACCCACATAACATATGGAGCTTAGGAGGAGGGAGACCAGGGTGTGAATGCTTCAGTCCTGCATTGAGGGAGGAACAGGATCATTGTGGGAGGAGGAGGGAAGGGAGATCTGGGAGGGAGATGGGAGGGGGAAGAAATAAGGGGGCAGGATCAGGTACTGGAGGGGAAGAGAGAGAGCTACAGAGGGTCAGGAAATTGAATAAAAATATGTAGTAGTGGGGGATGAGGAACTGAGGTTAGCCACTGGAGGGTCCCAGATGCCAGGGAAGCAAGAGTCTCCCTGGACCCCACAGGGATCACTTTAGTAGAAATGTGTGCAAGGAAAGGGAGAGAGAACTTGTAGAAACCACCTTCAGGAGACAGGCATGGCCCCCGGTTGAGGGATGATGCCACCCACACATCTCAAAGTTTTTAACCCAGAAATGTTCCTGTCCAAAGGAAGAACAGGAACAAAAAAATGGAGCAGAAACTGAAGGAAGGGCCATCCAGGAACTGCCCCACCTGGGAATCCATCCTGTTGGCAGACACCAACCCCCGTCCCCCCCCACACACACACACACACACTGTTGCTGTTGCCAAGAGGCACTTGCTGACAGGAACCTGGTGAGGCTGTTCCTTGGGAGGTTTAGCCAGCAACTGACCAATGTACATATGGATGCTTGGAGCCAACCATCAGGCTGAACTTGGGGACCCCAGTGGAGTAGTTGGGGGAAGGACTGGAGGAGTGGGGAGAGGGGATTGCAACCCTGAAGGAAGAACAATGGATCACCCAGTGATCCCCGAGAGTAGACCAACCAAGGAGTGTACAGGGAGGGACCCATGGTTCCAGACACACATGCAGCAGAGGATGGCCTTGTCTGACAGCAATGGGAGGGGAGGCCCACGGTCCTATGGAGGTTTGATGCCGCAGCATAGGGGGATGCTGTAGCCGTGGGGCTGGAGTGGGTGGATGGATGAGGGAGCACCCTCATAGAGGCAAAGGGGAGGGGGAGGAGGGCAGATGTGGGAGAGGGTTTGTGGAGGGGTATCCTGGAAGAGGGATATCATTTAAGAAGTAAACAAATGGGATGATTAATTTTTTTAAAAAAAGAAAGACACCTTTGGTTCCTACCACAGCTGTAAGCTAGATTTTAAAAGGTGGCTATTACCAACAACGCATCAATGGACTTAATAATAGTGCTAGATCCTCCCACTGCAGCAGCTCCCCGAATGGCTCTGCTGAGAGGCCCTGTCTCTGGCACTTTGCTGTGTGGGTCTACAGAGCCCAGAGGCTTCTACCTGCCCTCCTCCTCAGCCCATACCCTGCTTCATATTCTGGTGTTTAGAAGACATTTACTCCAGAAGTATTTGGATGGCAACCTGCCTTCTCAGGATGTGGATGGCAACTTGCCTTCTCAGGATGCTACCTAAGGCTTTAGCAAGCTCCTCAAGAAATTCCCATGCACACAGCAGTCTGGGAGCTAGTGACTTACTCAAGGTAAGTTTTATGGGAATTAAGAAATTTGGGGGATGGAGATACAGGTGTGGTGGCATATACCTGTTCCATGCACTGGACTGGCAGAGGCAGGTAGATCATGTGAGTTTAAGACTAACCTGATCTACAAGGCTGTTACACAGAGCAACTTGTAGAAAGAAAGAAAGAAAGAAAGAAAGAAAGAAAGAAAGAAAGAAAGAAAGAAAGAAAGAAAGAAAGAAAGAAAGAAAGAAAGAGAAAAAGAAAGGAAGGAAGGAAAGAAGGAAGGAAGGAAGGAAGGAAGGAAGGAAGGAAGGAAGGAAGGAAGGAAGGAAGAAAGAAGTTAGTTAGGTGTTGGAGTACCAGAAAGTGCATGTTGCCTTGTATTTCCAAGCTCTCCGGATCAAAAAGCTTCTTTGCTGAAACCTTACCCTGCAGAAGCCTAGTTAAATTGAGAAGATAAGTCTCCAAAATGACAAGATGGAGCTAGCAATATTGTAAAGTTTACTTTTTGCAAAGAAATATCACTGTTCATTTGATCCTGATAGACAAAGTGACACAGCCCGCCTCTGTACACATTAATGAGTGAACTGCACACAGTCAATGAGACAGTGTGAATAGGGAATAAACAAGCATTTTCTGTTGGCTTGCTTTGAAGTGCTAAGGATGGAACCCAGGGCCTTGGAGATGCTAAGAAAGGACCACAGAGCTAACTCCTCCATAGTTTCCTTCTGCACAAAGAGAAGGGCTGGGGAAACCACTCTGCAGACAAGGTGCCCTTGTGTATAAAAGGGAGTTGCCTTGGTTCTTGATGCCTTGGGTGGGTAGGAAGGTTTGTCATCACTGGACCTTCATGAAGATTAAATGCATTAACATCTGCAAACTGCTTTGAATTATGCCTAGAGCAGAAAGAATGCTGATACCACTGCAGGCGATCACAGGAGTCCTTACCTATCCAGCTGCTGACCTCCACTAAAGGAAGAGGCCAAAGCAAAGAAACTCGGGGTGTTCCCTTAAACCACGGAAAGCACAATGTGGTGACACCAGTGACTGATTGTATACCAAGCTAAAGCCAGGAAGTTAGAAGGGAAAAACATATTTAGAAATAAAATGGCATAAAAAAGAGGATGCCCTTGAACTGTAGCTCAGATACAAACAACAAAGTGGCTACTGTAGCTCAGGGTTGAGGTAGTCAGGATAGGACCAGAAACAGACAGACTTGTGGAAATACAACATGTTTATCATGTCAGACGCCAGGTGGTATGGCAAATATGTTAACGGCTTCAATAGTAATATAGAAACTGCTCAAAGACTGTGGAGATAAAAGCAATAATTGAATGCTTGCATGGCCCTTTAAAGAAACTTCCAAGTGGCAAGATGAGAGCTTGCTGGTGAGAAGCAGGAAAAGCGAGCCCAGAAGCCCCGTCAAAGTGACCTGTGGCCACGAATGGAGACAGCAAGCAGTAGACAGAGTCACTCTGTGACTAAGCAATTTTCCTCCAGCCCCAGAAGAACCTTGCCCCAATTCAGTTTTGGCTGCAATAGAAGAATAACACAGACTGAGAAAAATCACCGTTTCTTATGGCTTATGGTCAGGAGGTTAGGAGTCCAAGAGGACAGTGCCAACACTTAGGATTGTGGTGCTGCAGCTAGAGGGGACCGGGAAGCTGAATGATATGGCTGATGGCCCATGACCATAGCTGCTGTGAGAAGTCCCTCTACGGCTTCACCGGGAGCTGACATTCTAACACATTGTTGGGACACATTCAGACCAGAGTCATTCGTCAGAGTCATTCGTGATGAAACCTTGGGCTCCTTACCCATACCATGTACTCACACAGAAGTGTGCACTCGTGTAGCTTCCTACAAAACTGGATATGGGGAGAGCACATAATATCTATTTGGAAACGTTTTGTTCTTTTAAACAGACAATAGAATATATCTTTTAAGCAGACAATAGAACAAACAGTATAAATGTCTTAGGTGTCTACACATTTTGGAGAGGAGAGGAGAGGAGAGGAGAGGAGAGAG
>NC_034591.1:16286959-16294113 GCF_900095145.1 Mus pahari
GGAGAAGAGAAGAGAAGAGAAGAGAAGAGAAGAGAAGAGAGAAGAGAAGAGAAGAGAAGAGAAGAGAAGAGAAGAGAAGAGAAGAGAAGAGAAGAGGTTGTTTTAATAAGAAAAAGTGTCCTGTGAGAATCAGTCCTAGAAATCTAAACACTGTTCAAAGCTTTTCCTGTCCCTTCCCCAAACCCCATGAAACAAGCCGGAGTGAGGTCTCTCGCTTCTGAGGCGGAGACGGAGGTAGCCATAGCATCGCTTTCTGGTATGTTTTACTTTATATTTCAATAATGAACATTTGAAAGTAAATCAGCTGTGCCTTGTCAAAATTCAGACAGATGGTACCACTTTCTAACTTTAGTGGCTTTACAGATGGGACGTTCTTGAGCTTATTAAAGGCATCCAGCTGGCTTGGCCAGGAAGAAGCTGGCTTGGGGAATAGAAAACACCCCTTGGGACCAGCACTGGAGAGGGGAGTGTCTATTTGAGCCAGAGTCTGACTGTGTAATCCAGGCTGACCTCCTGCCTCTCCCACGTTGCTGGGATTACCAGAGCACTGCCTTGCTTAGCTCAGACTGGATGATTTACCTCACAAGTGAGAAGCAGCAGCCCCTGGGATGTGAGAGACGGACAACCATCTGAATACCTGTCCGACTGCATCACCAGTGGAGAAACAGATCATCTATGTGGCTAATCCCTAGATAAACTCCTGGAGAAATAATGAATTGGCAGCTTTTCGTCTTCTGTGTTCATTTCCCTTAGAACTACATCTGGGAACTGACTGGCTGGGCTGCAAAGTTTTGTCCCCCACACCCAAGAAGTCATAAGCTTTACCCAAAGGTCCAGCAAAAGAAGTTACTAAAGCAGCCCCCCTCTCCCAATTCTGCAAACTGTGCCTTGCTACATACGAATTCCTGGTTCTTGTAACTACGGAAAATGTTATACTGAGGCAGGCATTACCATGCTCCCCAGGCTGGTCTCTGGCCTCGGGCAATTTCCTTTTCTTTTCATTTTTAAATTAATTTATTCTCTAATACATCCCAATCAAAGTTGCCCCTCCGTCCCTCTGCCCCCATCTCCTCCATCCCACCCCACCCCCACCCTCTTCTGTTTCCCTTCAGAAAATGTCAGCCTCCCAAGGATATCAACCAAACAAGGCATACCAAGTTGCATAGGACACAGAACCCCCGCAAAGACAACGAAACGGGACTCATAGGGGCTCACTGAGACTGGACCGACAATCAGGGATCCTTCATGGGTCTAACCTAGGCCTTCTGCATGTATGTTATAGTTGTGTAGCTTGGTGTTTTTGTGGGACTCCTTACAGAAGGACCAAGGGCTGTTTCTGATGCTTCTGTCTGCTTTGGGGACTTGTCCTCCTACTGTAGTGCCTCATCCCGCCTTAATATGAGGGAAGGTGCCTAATCGTATTGCAATTTCCTTTCTTAACCTCTCATGTAGCTTGAAAGTGCAAATCACTGTGCCTCTTTTTTGCACCTCTGACGGATACCTGCCCTTAAAACCAATAACCAGGGCTGGTGAGATGGCTCAGTGGGTAAGAGCACCCGACTGCTCTTGCGAAGGTCTGGAGCTCAAATCCCAGCAACCACATGGTGGCTCACAACCATCCGTAACTAGATCTGGCGCCCTCTTCAGGAGTGTCTGAAGACAGCTACAGTGTACTTACACATAATAAATAAATAAAATCTTTTTAAAAAAAATGCCTTAAAAAAAAACAATAACCAATAACAGAATCTGTGTGGCTTATAAATAAATGCATTTTCAAGTACAAATTGACAACTGAATCTTAAAAGAAATATAAGCAATATAAACCTCATATACATGTATATGCATATATATGTATAATTCAAGTCATGATTTGTGACTGAAGCTCGCCCTCTGCTGGGAAGAGCCAGCTTTGCACACTGCTATCATTTTCCTAGACATTAAACTGAAACCAACTTCACAGTTGGAAGTGTAGTTTCTTAGGATACAATTGCTAGGTTTCTTTAATAATTTTGTGGTCACTGAAGCCATGAATACATAGCTCATCTTTGATCTCTCTGGAGGAGGCACCTGTGTTAGTAGGTAACATACCCAGTTCTACCAAGTAGAAAGCTAGAGAAATACATAGACACATCTAAGTTTTTTGATGTCCCCAAATCCTACCAACTGAGCATCATTGCATGGGCTCCTACTTTAATAATTTGTTTAAAAATATAAGTGCCTTTCAGAAATACCTCCAAAGGACAAATACTGAGATATTCACACAGGGTGCACAGTGTCTGCATTCTGGGAGAAGAAATGACTATGCTATCAGAAGTAAACACCAGCACTCATGTTTCCCACAGTTCCTTGTGGGTACAGCCCCTTGGTGTTGCCATTACAAATATTTTTAGTCTGGAGTTTCTAAAACATACAGTTCCTGAGCCATAAAATGATTTACATAGAGTAAACATTTCTTGCCCAATTTTCTAAGTCTCTGACCATTTACTTCGTTTATTTAAAATATAAAACATACATGTAAAAAATATCTAACTCTGAATTGAGGAGATAGCTCACTGGGTAAAGCACTTACCTCACAAACTTGAGGACCCACATAAAGCCAGGTTCAAGAGCACACACCTATAATCCCAGCAGCCCTGGGATGGGGGACTAGACAGGAGGCTCCCTGAAACTCTAGGACCAACCAGTCTGGCATCAAAGATCAAAGAGACCCTCATACACATGAAACACACACCTCCAAAATTATTTTAAAATACTTAGTTCCAAGATCTTTTGAAAGTGGATACTACTAATTTTTATGTTCATATCTTTTGTATAGGCGACATTCTTAGACAGCAAGAACATCTTATTAGATTCTAGTGATGGGGAAGGCTAGCTCGCTGTAAGTGCCATCACATGAACTGAGAAAGAGAGAAAGATTTCCTGACAGACTAATATTACTTTTATTTTTATGCTTTTAACATTTATTTGTTTGTTTTTTAAAAGATTTATTTATTTTATGTTTATGAGTACACTGTAGCTGTCTTCTGACACACCAGAAGAGGGCATCAGATCTTATTNCAGACGGTTGTGAGCCACCATGTGGATGCTGGGAATTGAACTCAGGACCTCTGGAAGCGGTGTCGGTGCTCTTAACCACTGAGCCCCTCCAGCCACATTTATTTATTTGTAGATTGACAAATTCGTTTATTTACTGTGTGTGCATATGTGGAAGTCAGAGAACAACCTTCAGGAGAGTGACTGACTAAGGAGCCCAGTCTTGATCACTGGCCTCCTACCTAGGGCAAATACACGTAAGACACTGGAGAGTGGTCAAATTCCACGGGAGGAAGAATCGTCTTCCGTGAACGGACAAAGCTCAGCCCTCACTCCCAGCTCTAGGTCTGGAATGAAGACTGGGCTGGGTCCAGGCAGAGGATAGTCTGCTACTAGTAGAAAGAAAATCAGCCAGCTTTTGTGACCACTCGCTCAGTAACAAGTATGTTTGGGTCTAGGGTGTTCATGAAGGAAGCTGGAAGCCAGCTGGCACAACTCTAAGAGATTCACAGGAAAAGGGAGGACTCCTGCAACCACACAGCAGAGCATCAGCCAGCTTCGTCGACCTGGATCGAGGCCAGCTCTTCCCTCCAGAGTGAGGAAAAGGAGGACTTTCTCTGCTGAAGAATGCACTGTGGAGAATGTCTACCCTTCTCTTTACTTGATAGCCAACAAAACAAATCACTCAGTGTGTAGAGGTAAGGAAATCTGGTCATTACTGGAAGAAAAGAAACAACAGACAACAGACCCAAAAATGATCCAGATGTTGAAGGAACCTGTGTTTCTTCTTGTTTTTGTTCTAGACAGGCTTACCAAGTGTCTTGAACTTCACATGGGGCCCAGCCTGGCCTCAAAGCAAGCCTCTTGTCCTAGCTCCCCAAGAACTGGGATTATAGACACGTGTGACCAACTTTCCAGAGAGTGGTTTTTACAAAACAATCATTAACATATTAGAAAACAGATTATAGCAAAATAGATGAAAAGATATATTTATAATTTTAATAAGTGGAATGCATTAAAAGGAATCAATGGGCATTTCAGGACTGAAAAATACATTATCTACAGTTAAGATTTCACTTATTGTATTCAACAGATGGGATGAGACACAACAAAAAGCAGAATTAGTAAAGTTCACTAAATCAGTCAATGAAAAAGATCCAAAATAACATATAGAAAACAAAAAAGAGTTAGCAGGACATAAAGCTAAAATAGGGGACAGGGGTAGAACTTTATTACATTCATGATTGGATTCCTATAATAGAAAATAATATTCATGATTGGATTCCTGTAATAGAAAATAATTGGGTAAAAATAACAATAGATTTAAGCAATTGGTTCCAAAACTAATGAAAATTAAATATCAATCAGCAGATTCAATAAGCTCAGTAGATCAGGCAAGTGGCGTGGTTTGGGTTTGGTTTGGTGTTGAGGTTTTATTTTGCTTGTTTTTTGGTTTTTTATTTTTGAGTCTTACCATCCCGATGCCTGGCCTCAAGCAAGCCTCAGCCTCAGTCTCCCTGGCAAGTAAGACAAACCACTGGCATGGGCAGGCTTTGGTTTGGGTTTTCCCTTAATCAGAGTGTACACAGGTTTGTAGGGAAACGGTATTGTGGATGGACAACCAGGTTCATTTAGAACACACACAGGGTGGTGGTGGCGCACGCCTTTGATCCCAGCACTCGGGAGGCTGAGGCAGGCGGATTTCTGAGTTTGAGGCCAGCCTGGTCTACAAAGTGAGTTCCAGGACAGCCGGGGCTACACAGAGAAACCCTGTCTCGAAAAACCAAAAAGAAAAAAGAAAAAAGAAAAAAGAAAAAAGAAAAAAAAAAGACCACACAGGCAATGTTCAGAAGAGGTCAAACACGCATAGATATATCTGCAAAAAAATATTACGTGCCACACATATTTGCAGATGGCTTTTACAAGAACAAAAGTCTTGGGGATTTGAATTAGATAGGCATGTAAGTACAGAGAGACCTGGCAGAATAGAAGTCACTTTAATGGTCTGAGGGAAAGTGAATGAATGAGTATGCCCAAAACCTCTCTTGCCCCTGCTGTTAATGTGTGAGCAGAGGTGACTAAAGGGCTCATCTGGATAAAATCACAGGGAAAACCCATCCTAAAAGGAAGCGTTGTATCCAATTGCCCTGGAAGCTGAATGGCATTCCTCTCTCCCCTAGAACTCCTTCATTCTCCCCATTATGGCATATGCTTGGAACTCCCACTGTAGCACCACATAACATACACCACATAACATACACCACATAACATACACCACATAACAAAACTTACAGACAAATGGGAGTCACCAGCGATTTCTCAGCCCCCTGCCCCCAGGAGTAAAAAAACCTGGTTTTCAATACCACACTGTCCTCCTGAGGCAGTGCAGAATGAGGGGACTGGAGGTGACTGGAGGCAGAGGGTAGAGAAGGAACTCTGGTCCTTCAGAACTGATCTACTTTCACTGCTCAAAAAGGACTAAAAGTCTGTTGATAAGAACCTAATGGGGGGCTGGAGAAATGGCTCAGTGGTTAAGAGCACCGACTGCTCTTCTGAAGGTCCTGAGTTCAAATCCCAGCAACCACATGGTGGCTCGCAACCATCTGTAATGAGATCTGGCGCCCTCTTCTGGTGCGTCTGAAGACAGCTACAGTGTTCTTAGATATAATAATAAACAAATATTAAAAAAAAAAAAACCTAATGGACAGTTCTTAAACTGTGCTCACTTGAGGCTGTATCTCTGGACACTTCAATCAAGGATGCTAAGGCCAGTAATTAGGCTCTGCTTACATAAGGTCAAAATGGCACCTTATCTTGAATTCCTGGCCTCCCCACTCCCAGAACTAAATGAAGCTCTTCATAAAAGCACTATACAAAGTTAGTTACTGAGAGAAAAAGAAACTTCAATTTTTAATCTAACCTTGTTACAAACTATCTTAGTAAAAGGGGAGTGTTTATCCTGCTGGGACTAGATGTTCCAAGTTGGGGTGGTCCAAGGAGGGTTTCCCCTTCTCCTATGATAAGGGGAGGGAGTAGTGGGGGAGGGGCTCATAAGGGACTGGGAGGAGAGGAGAGAGGTGGGCTGCGATCGGGATGTAAAGTGAATAAAGAAATTAAGAAAGAAAAAGAAAGGGGTAGTAGTTTCTTGGCAACATTTAGAAATGTAACCTTGAAAGTCACAAGAAAAAAATATACGGATGTCAGCTTTGTGAAGACAAGACTTAATTAAGGTCGAATTCTCTCCCTTCAGAAGCCAGCAATCGTCTGATCAGGTGTGTTCTACTCTCTCTACTGGAGCACCTTTGTTTCTGCGTTTAATGAAGCCAGCTTTGCTTCATACAGGTTGGCCCCGAAATTCATTTCTTTGTTGAAACCAAGACCTCAGGTTTTGCCTGGGTGGCGATCTCTAAAAAAGTGTATCGTGAAGCTGTGTGTAGAGGCAGGCGACTCTTCTTCCCTCCTGATATCGAGGTGAAGCAATGCTTACACCCAGAACCCCTCAAGTCTTTTGTCTTCAAGTGGCTCACCACTCACTTCTTGCTCAAGACGCTCTTCCATAATAGAATTTAGTAGTTGACACTTGGAGTTTCCAACCCAGGCCCTGTGTGCTTTGTGCCACCTGCAGATTGTCACTTTCCTCCTCCCCTTCCTTTGTCATCCCCACCCCGGCTTTAGCCACCGGCACCCTTCGGTCTTCTCTAACCTACCCCCCTCTCTCTCTAGTTACCCTAAATTGATTTCAAGCTCCCCCATCCTGCTCCTTCCTAGCTCCAGCTCCGGGAATCTCCTTGCCTCTCCCAGTCTTTCCCCGCGCCCTCTGTGTGAGAGGCTATGTGGCTGCAGTACCTCACAGATTTGAGGAATGTACTTGTCCCTGAAGTAGCTCCTTAGCCTGGGGGTGGCACTGCGTAGTGAAGCCATGGTCAGAAGCCGGGACTCAGAATCTGTGTTTTATAGGTTACTGCCGTCCACGACGAGGAGAAGGGACGCGCCGGCGCGTTGCCTAGCAACCACAAAGGCGGAGCCAAACACTCCCAGCCATTCGGGAGAAGAAGAAAGAACCCAGCGGGGAGGGGGCGGGGCAACTGTGGCGGGGCGGGGAGAATGCAGAGAGGGCGGGG
>NC_034591.1:16294211-16307211 GCF_900095145.1 Mus pahari
TGGACAGTACCGGCCGGGGCGGGGTAAAATGAGAGGGCAGGGCTGGAGAGTGAGCGTTGGGGCGGAGCTAGGGTCCCAGCTCAACGGGCCGCTGTCCGGGTCTTGGTCCAGGAAAAAGTTGCATGCACTAGGGGCATCCCGCCTGCCTGGTGAAAGGAACCGCAGCGCACGGGGTGGGAGGGCTTCCGATTTTAGCAGGGCGGCTTCCGGAAGGCGGAGCTCCAACCCCATTTCCTTTCTCTGGGCTGGTTCTGGCCCAGCTGCACCTGCGTGTGGCCCTGGCGCCCCGGCTCCCTGCAGCTCCGAGGCAGCAGCATGGGTGGCGCGAGGGACGTGGGCTGGGTGGCAGCAGGGCTGGTCCTGGGCGCCGGCGCCTGCTACTGTATCTACCGGCTGACTCGGGGACCGCGGCGAGGCGGTCGCCGACTGCGCCCTTCGCGGTCCGCAGGTGAGGCGATGGGCTGCCCGGCAGGTGGACTGGTTCGGGGCTCCAGAACCACCTCAGGCCAGACTGGGTCAGAGGTGCCCTAGACACTCGCGACTGCATGGGGAGAAAGGCTGGAGGTAGACAGACGAGTCTGGAAGCCCAGGTTAACTTGGGTGGGCCCTGAGCCGCTTCCCTGCTCCCACTTCTTTGTTTAAAATAAGGGCTGAAAACATTGCCCGAAATGTCCTGTTACTTCCCTTCGGCTTCACAGCCAAGAGCTGAGGTTTCTCTGAGCCAAGTAGATTGCCTCTTATTTTAAAGTTTTACCTGAGCTTTTGTGTTGTTACCAAAGAGATGCCTCTTACTGTGAGAAGGTTCTCAGGGGCCTCAAGCCTGGGTTGAAACTTTTCTTGTGCTATGTGAAGAATTGATCCCTGAGATGCAATTCTGCCGGCACTTTGTGGCACCTGTCCTGGGAGGTACTTTTAAGTCATCCGTAGCATCCCTGCAACCTGGGTGTGTGTGTTGGAAATAAGAACCTCAACCAACAGTAGACACACCCTTTCGAAAGGATCATTTAAGTCGTGAAAACTGTTGGGGAAACTATTTGAAATAAAACCTGCCAACCAAAACCTGCTTGCCCCAAAGAAAGAGAAATGTATTTGTTTTTAAATTGAGGTTGGTGGGAGCTAATTGCCTTTACGTAAAACAAAAAATAAGGCACCATTAAAGGCAGGTAGAAAACACGTCTTTGAGTTGTACAACTAGCATTTACTTTTCAAAATTTGCACTTACTAGAAGGGACCAGGAACAACCATGGATTTATATCTCAGCCTTCCGTTTCCTCCAGGAAATGCTGTAAGAAAGGGGAGTGCACAGAACCTTCCCCTCTGGTCACAGAAGAAAGAGATTTTTGAAAATGAGCATTTGCCCTCTCAAAGCCTGCTTTGTAGGGTTTTTGTTTGTTCATTTGTTTGTGTGTGGGGTTTTTGTGGTTTTGTTTGTTTTTCTCTCTGTCAAATATTTCTATACAAGAATACTCTGGTGGGTTTTGTTGTTGGTGGTGGTGGTGGTGGTTTTTTGTTTTGCTTTTTTAAGGCAGATGATCTGATGTATCCCTGGCCTGGAACTCACTGCATAGCAGAAAACTAGAACTTATGATTCTCTTGTCTCCATCTCCTGGGTTGTTGCTGGGCCTGACAGCATGCACCACTACACTTTGGTACTGAGAAGAAAACCAGGGTCAGACAGCTTTAAAATTAGATTGCCCACAACCCCTTCCCAAAGTTCTACCCTTACATTTGAGAGAAATCTATTCTTGCCTTAAACTGTTGAGAAGTGTGTAATTCCTCTGGTGAAGTTTACTGGTCCAGTAGAGGAAGGTGTTGCCTAACTCTAGTCCCAGCACTAGCAGGCAGAGGTAGGATGATCAAGAATCAGTGCCAGTCTAGGCCAACCTGTCTCCAAAAACAAGTGTATTCCCCAAAGACTCTCTGAGGCCATTGAAAAAGATGGAAACAGTATCAAATCATTCAACTTGATATAAGAACCTGACTTATACTAAAGGAAATCTATCAGGGAAATAATATACAGAGCCCAGATGGACATATATGGAGAATTGATAGAATTATGTTATTTATTGTAGTAATATATTTTTAAAACTACATGCTAGTGTATAAAAGTTATTAAAATAGTATTTCTGACAACTTGTAACATGAAGAATAGAAGGAAGGACCTGGAGAGATGGCTCACTGGTTAAGAGCACTGACTGCTCTTCTGAAGGTCCTGAGTTCAAATCCCAGCAACCACATGGCGGCTTACAAACATCCATAATGAGATCCGACTCCCTTTTCTGGAGTGTCTGAAGACAGTGTAGGTACATATAATAAATAAATAAATCTTAAAAAAAAAAAAAAGAATAGAAGGAAATGCTCCTAAATTGATGGCAAACACTTGAACACTTATCAAAAGTCAAAGGCAAAGATACTTTAGTTAAAGGTATTTAATGTTAAAACCTTATTGCATCTTTATTAAGTTCAAGAATAGGAGAGGTTCTATCACAACTATTTAGCATTGTCCTGGAGTCCCAGACATCTCAACAAGAAAAAAAAATCATAAAACTCAGTAAGTATTTCAAGGAAGCAAAATTACAGAAAAAGAAATACAATTCTAACTTGTAAGTGACTCATTTGGAGTCAGGAAAGTGCAGAGAAGTAAGCGAACAGTTGATATGGTAAGCTAGGATACAACAAAAATACACTTAGTGGCTTCTTATAACTGAGCACTATGTGCAAAAATTCAATATGAATTTAATTGAAAAGATTTCATTTGTAATAATTTCTAAAACTTGGAATATATCTAGCAGAAAGCCTATATGTGGATGAATTACACAGTGCCACCCTGGAAATATGACTGAGCTATTCCCATAGGTTTCCTGTCTTATAGACTCTTAAAGGGATAATATCTACATAGTGCAAAAACCAATGTCAAAGTTAATCACTGCTCTTTAGGCAAATGTCCAATCAGAGGTGTACCTGATGTTTAAGAGACAAGATGCTGTCAGCATTAGGGATACATGCTATTTACGTGCAGTGCCTAACTAATAGACATATAGCGTGTAACCATTGGCTAATTCTTGATGGCTATGGGACATTGCTTCCTACATAAACTCAGAATAATAGTAGTATCTTCCTTCTAGGGATGTCTGAGAATCAAATGATATAAAACATGTAAAGTAGGGGCTGGAGAGATGGCTCAGCGGTTAAGAGCACTGAGTGCTCTTCCAGAGGTCCTGAGTTCAATACCCAGCAACCACATGGTGGCTCACAACCATCTGTAATAGGATCTGTTGCCCTCTTGTGGTGTGTGTCTGAAGGCAGTGTACTCATGTATGTATGTATACACACATACACACAGGGAGGAGGACATCTAAAGTGCTTAAAACAATGAACAATGCCAGGCAACCATCTACAGAGCCTCTGACATTTGACTTAATATTTCTTTTCTTTATTCTTTCAGACAGGCCAAAAGAAAAGCGTAAGCAGGCTTTCCCACACACTGCACCTCCCCGGTCCTCAGTAGCTCCTCCCCTCCCACAGGTCAGCCTCCGTGGCTAACACCACTTGCATTCTTAAAGCCATGGCCTTCCTTCTCCCTCTTCTCCCATCTCCCTCTTCCTAGCAGATGCGAAGATTTGTAGCTTGGCTGCCCTATGGTTTTTCTCTCATGAAAATTGTCCGTGACCTTTAAAAAAACCAAACAACTGTGCCCAGTATCAGAGTATGTGTGTGAACATTTCACACATTAAAAATAAACACATGACTGGTGAGTGTCAATGAATTCTAAGTGGCTCTCTTCTTATGCAGAAGACCTCACCGATGGCTCCTATGATGATACCTTAAATGCGGAACAGCTTGAGAAACTTCTGTACCTGCTGGAGTCGACCGATGATCCTATAATTACTGAAAAAGCCTTGGTCACCTTGGGAAATAATGCAGCCTTTTCCACTAACCAGGTAAGCCTCCTCTGTCCACACGAGTAGCTGTGGCTCCATACTGAACTCTTAGAGGCTATCCTCATATGGCGTAGCCACTTGTGCTCACAACAGTGTTTGCTTTTCTTGCTTCAGAAAATCACACAGATAATGACACAGAGAGTAATTTCTGAGAAGCTGGATGCTGACATCGTTCATAGTAGTTCCTGTTCAACACTAAGCAGAATGTGGTCTTTTACTTAAAGTTGAGCAATGTCTTCATAAAACAGTGAATGCACCTAGCATTTAAGTCTATGCTTTAATGAGACAGCCATTCTTGGTAGAGAGAACCCGATGTAGGTGGTCCTTCAGCCAGTGGTAAACACAAATCGGTGTAAGTCACTGAGACCCAAGAGTGTAATTTGAATGTTCTTCCCCCACAGAGCATGAGGAAAAACAGTTTGTGGGGTTTTGTTGTTTTTTTTTTTTCTTGTTAACATTCACACCAATAGAGATTTATTTTGAGCTTAAAGATTTTGAAGGTTTTGCCACTAAAACTGATAAATGTTTGGGGAAAGACATGCATGTAAGGTGATTACACAATGTATACATATATCAAAACATACAGACGACTCCCTTAACGTATAGTTAGTGTGTGTGTGTGTGTGTGTGTGTGTGTGTGTGTGTGTGTATCAGGTAAAACAAAGGGAGCTAGGTCAGTGGGTAAAGTGCACTGTCTCGTGTAAAAACCAGGCTTGGTGCCATGTACTGTAATCCCAGTATGCACTGTGTAGTTGAACCAGATTAACGCTATTCACACTGATCCCAGTGGCGACGCTGGTTTTCTGCTACCTGCCCCAGTGTTTTGGGTTTTCAAGTGAAAGTCACACACACACAGCCTTTGTTTTTGGATATGTCTTTTTTTTTTTTTTAAAACATTTTTTTATTATTATTTTCTTTATTTACATTTCAAATGCTATCCCGAAAATTCCCTATACCCCACCCCCACCCCTGCTCCCCTACCTACCCACTCCCACTACTTGGCCCTGGCCTTCCCCTGTGCTGGGTCATATAAAGTTTACAAGACCAAGGGGCCTCTCTTCCCAGTGATGGCCAATTAGGCCATCTTCTGCTACATATGCAGCTAGAGACTCAAGCTCAGGAGGTACTGGTTAGTTCATGTTGTTGTTGCACCTACAGGGTTGCAGCCCCCTACAACACCGTGGGTACTTTCTCTAGCTCCTCCATTGGGGGCCCTGTGTTCCATCGGGATATGTCTTAATCAGCTCACTGGCTGGGCCACTTCCTAACCTCCGTGTGACTGATAGACCCTCCTGTGATATTCCTGAGTTATTACTTACTAAAATCTATATTCCATTTTTGCTGTCCCCTCAGCTGCATTCCCTGGCACTACATGACGACCGTCTCTCAGTGTTCTGCAGCTCTCAGGCCAGGTGTCTCTCTTCCTTCCCCCACATGGCAGCCCATCTCTCCCTACTCCTCCGTCTCCCTGCCCAGCCTTTGGCTGCCAGCAACTTTATCTACGAATTAAAACCAACTGCCTCAGTGTTTTATGTGTGGATTCTCGTGCAATTTTGGGGACCAGATTAATATAATACAAGCAGCGTTAGGCCAAATCCACGACCCACAGTAATCCCAGCACTAGGGGAGCAGTGACAGGTAGTCTGCAGGGCTCACGGGCTCAAGTGTAGCCTGATGAACAAGCCCCAGATCCTGAAATAAGGCCACTTCTGAGAAACAGTACCTCTGGCTCAGATATGTGAACGTGACCCCACATACACGAATATTCCCACCCAGCCCCACACAGCAAAGGAAAAGTAATAGGTAATGAAAATAAATAAATCAGTAGATGTAAAATTAGGCCCGAGGAGACAGCTCTGTAGGTAAAGTGCTCACCTTACAAACATGAGTTTCTGAGTTCAGTCCCCAGAACTCAGACTAAAGCTAAAAGGCAGGTTTGGCGTACACGTGTCACTCAGGGCTGGCAAGGTGGAGACAGACAGTGCTGTGACTGCTCAGCAGTCAGCCTCCTGTGCATGGTTGCACAGGTTATACACACGAGTGATTAGCTCCCAGTCACCACAGTGTATCGTGTCATATTTAACCAAGAATGGTCTCCTCTGCTTCATGCTTCGTGTGTCTTTTATCCTGTCTGTGTGTTACATGAGTCCCTCCCTATGTGTGTCTGCCTGGTGTATGCCCATGAGTGATGTCTGTGCCTACAAAGATCCTCACTCTTTCTTTATTGAACAGTGTCTTAGTTGGGGCTTCTATTGCTGTGAAGAGACACCATGACCATGGCATCTCTTATAATGGAAAACATTTCATTGGGGCTAGCTTACAGTTCAGAGGTTTCGTCCATTATTATCTCAGAGGGAAGCATGGAGGCCTGCAGGCAGACATGGGGCTTGAGAAGGAGCCGAGAGCTCTACATCAGGATCAGCAGGCAGCAGGCAGGTAGGGAAACTAAGCCACTGGGCCTGGCTTGAGCATCTGAAACCTCAAAGCCAGCCTCCAGTAACATACTTTCTCCAGTAAGGCCACACCCACTCCAACGAGGCCACACCTCCTAATAAGGCTATGGGCCTATGGGCCTATGGAGGCCATTTTCATTCAAACCACCACAAACAGCATAGAAAACATCATGTAGGGAAGGGTGGAACACTTTACGGAAATCTATTTAACAGTTTTACAAGGCACTAAGTTACTGGCCCCAACTGATCCCGAGTGACCCTGATAATAAACATGGTTTCTCAGCCAATATCCATAAATAGTTATTTTCAGATTCTGTGTTTGCTGCTTTCAACAAATGACTAATGATAATAACATGCATTATTCTGGGTCGGGGCAAGAAATGACATAACTCAAGATTGCCGCTGCGCATTAGCTTAGGTTGTAAACATTGATTGCTGATTGCACGGGAACTCAAGGCAAGGTTGGTTGTTACATTTTTCTCTTAAAGCAGGTACGTTTGAGTACACAGTAAGCTAGCAATCTGAAGTGACTTCCAGGTGTATTATTAACTTCAGCTATTAGATCCAGCAAAAAAATCCAGTCTTGGAATATAAGAGAATATTGCATGTCTATCCTTAGTAAGTCCCAGCCAAAGAAAGAGCTGTCTCAGGAAAATAAAGAAATAAATAAAATAAATAAATAAATAAATAAATAAGGAATGACAGCTGAGGTTGCCCTCTGTGCGCACGTGCGTGTACAAGTAAGAAAAGTCTCTAAAAAGAAGATTTGTATATGTGAAGATCATTTCTCTAGTGTTAATTTTAAGTTGCATTTCTAGATGCATGAAATCAGCAAAAGGGCTGCATATTGAAACTCTGGTCCATTTTTTTCCTCCCTCTTAGGCCATTATTCGTGAGTTGGGTGGTATCCCAATTGTTGGAAACAAAATCAACTCCCTGAACCAAAGTATTAAAGAGAAAGCTTTAAATGCACTGAATAACCTGAGTGTGAATGTTGAAAATCAAACTAAGATAAAGGTAAGTTGTCTGGGGTAAAAATACCTCAGGTGTCTGTACAAAAGAGAGCGTGACTGGGGGTAGGTATGACACTTACAGTGCTCTGTAACCTCAAGGGCAACAACTACCTTTCAGAAAGGGAAAGTCTTCTTGTGTACTGTGTAGAGGTTGTGTTTGTACTATTCAGATGTTGATTTCAGTGCAGAAAGCATTCTTCTACATCACCTTTTGGTTCCATAAAGAGCTGAGGGCCTGTAGCAGGGCCAGAGAGGGTAGGAAAGACACGCGGGTGGAGACAGGAACTCTGGGAAAGATTCAGGCTCAGGGATTGGTCGGACTGAGTGAGAGGTAACAGGCCACGTGGCCTAGAATAAATGGGTTAAGTAAGTAAGACAAGCTGGCTGGGAGGTAGCCCTGCTACAGCGTAAGCTTTCATAAATAATAATAATAATAAGTCTCTGTGTCATTACTGGGAGCTGGCGGGTCAGACAGTCCGACCATGGACTAAAGCAGCGCTGTCCCCTAGGCACCGTGGCTGGATTTCCATTTAATCCAGGGGTGCTAAAAGAGCGAAGCCAGATGTGCGAGCACACACCAACAGAAAGACTCAGTAAACAGAAAAACCAAGCAAACATGACTCAGTGTTTTTAAACTCTGTTTTGTGGTACAAAATAGAGAGATACAGACAGTGTGTCACTTTTTTTTTTTTTTTTTTTTTTTTTTTGAGACTGCTACTCTCTGAATTTGGAACTACTTTTGGCTAGCCTATTTGGCCAGTGAGCCCCACGACTCTGTCTGTTTCTGGCTCGGCGTGGCATATTTGTGGGTTCCCAGGATCACGATCCTGTATTCATGGCCACTCAGGNTGGTTTTTCGAGACAGGGTTTCTCTGTGTAGCCCTGGCTGTCCTGGAACTCACTCTGTAGACCAGGCTGGCCTCAAACTCAGAAATCTGCCTGCCTCTGGAGATACAGTACAGAAAGGATGGAGATACAGTACAGCTGTGACTAAAGAGAAACAGTTGGCCTCCGAGTGTAACTTAGAGCTTACACACTTGATCTCTGCGTCCTTATTGCTACACCTGTGGTGGCATGGGTGCATTCAGAGTGTCTCACAAACATTAATATTATGTATTGGACAGTTAGTTGATCGTTTCTTGGTACCCGAAAATAGTAGCGTTTTTCTTGTATTTTATAGTTTTTGATGGCGTTCAGATTTAGTAATAATTTTTCCAATCTGGAGACTCATGCTTCATTGCACTTTGCCAGTGGAAGGTAATAGTAGTGTGGAGTCACTCACATACACACAAAAGCACATGCACGCACCTTGTTACACATAAGAGCAGTCTCGAACTAAATTTAGGCCTTTGGTTCTCAGCACAATGCCAGGTTATTAGAAAGGCAGCTTTAAATAAAATGGTCACCCAAGTTGGAAGGCCAGACACAAGTGACATCTTTTCTGAAGAACTCATTCATCCTAAGCCGTCAATCCTCCTCTGCTGTGCAGAAAAGTAGGGGCTCTGTAGAAGTTTCTGGAGAGCCAGAGTTGCTCAGTGGTTCTCTCTCACCTTCAGATATATGTCCCTCAAGTCTGTGAGGACGTCTTTGCTGATCCCCTGAACTCTGCAGTGCAGCTGGCTGGACTGAGGCTGCTGACAAACATGACGGTCACCAACGACTACCAGCACCTGCTCAGCAGCTCCGTCGCGGGCCTGTTCCACCTGCTGCTTATGGGAAATGGAAGCACCAAGGTAGGCTATGCAGCAGGCAGTCCTGGAGAGCTGGGCAGCAGACTTACTAAGACTGAATTTCCCGACCTCCTGTGCTGGCACACACCTTTAATCCCAGCACTCTAGAGGCAGGCAGATTTCTGTGAAGTGAGTTAGAGGTTTGCCCAGTCTAAGTAATGAGTTCCAGAGAGGGGAAAAAAAAGATATGACATGCCAGACTATATTTCAGCCCTGTGATGTCCTGACAAGATAATGGTGCCTTTGATCCCAACAGAGGTAGGTAGCTCCGTGTGAGTTCACAGTCAACCCCATCTATATAACAAATCCTGACAGGCAGGACTACATAGAGAAACCCTGTATCCAAAGAAAAAATAGGCCACTTCAAGTTCATAAAAATACAGCCGGGCATGGTGGCACACACCTTTAATCCCAGCACGTGGGAGGCAGAGGCAGGCGAATTACTGAGTTCAAGGCCAGCCTGGTCTACAGAGTGAGTTCCAGGACAGCCAGGGCTACACAGAGAAACCCTGTCTCAACAAACAAACAAACAAACAAAAAATACTTATAGAAGTCCAAGAAAGTGAATGGCAGAATCCGTTTGTGGCAGTCACGTGATGTGTTTTTTGCTCTGGTGGGTGGCTTTCTGAGAATCAGTAAATTCCTGTTCTTCTGGGCTCCCTGGCTACCCAGAAATAGGAAGTAAGAGGATGCTGAGAGATGGTGACAGGAGGTTGCAGCTGTGTTTACCTCAGGACTGACCAGTTGCTAGGATTAGCATATGAAGCGATGGGTCCACTGGCTTCTTTTTCATGTGTGGTCTGTACTTGTTTTATGTATAGTTTGTTTCTTGCCCCTCCTCCTCAGCTTTCTTCCCCCTTAACCCTGCCTGCCCCCACTTAGCCTTCTCCTCCACACTGTCCCTCTCTCTTTTCATGTCACATGCAGTCCATTGCCATTGTCATCATTGTCGTCATTATTATTATTACACTTACGTTTAGGAAGGGAGGCACGTGTCGAGGTCAGATGACACCTCGCAGGGGTCAGCTCTCTCCTTCCAGCATGGGGTCCCAGTGAGTGAACGCTCAGGTTCTCAGGCCTGGTGTGTTTATAGAGGATGTGTGTGTGTTTATGGTAGATGTGTGTGTGTGTGTTTAGAGTGGATGTGTGTGTTTATGGTGAATGTGTGTGTGTGTGTTTAGAGTAGATGTGTGTGTTTATGGTGGATGTGTGTGTGTGTTTATGGTAGGTGTGTGTGTGTTTATAGTGGAGGTGTGTGGATGTGTTTATGGTGGATGTGTGTTATGGTAGATGTGTGTTTATGGTGTGTATGTATGTTATGGTGGATGTGTGTGTATATGTATATGTTGGGGAGGGTGTATGTGTGTTCACTGTGGATGTGTGGCTTGAAGCATATGTGGAAGTTAGAGGGCAACTTTGTGGAATCAGTTTTCTCTTTCTGCCTATGCATGGATTTGGAGGATGAAACTCTTGGGCCAGCCTCAGTCTCACCATGTAGCAGAGGCTGACTGTGGGCTTCTTATCCTTCTTATACTTGGGAGTGCTGGGGTCAGGGGCGTGCACTGCCTTCCCTGGTCTTATATTGTCCCGAAGAAGGAGCCTGGGCATGTATTCCACAGCTATGCTATGTCCCCAGCCCTCCATTACCCTCTTCACAGAATGGTTTGGCTCAGCCATTATCTGTTGAGATCTCCCTGCACCGCAGCCATGCAGTGTGAAGTGAAAGGAATCAGGTGCAGGGAGGCTTCATTTGTCCAGTTGTACAAATGGAGGAGGCAGCAGAGGTGATGCTGGCCATTAAGACCTCAGGAGACCCCAGGAAGTCTGAATAAATCTCTCGTGTTAAAGTCCGTTCTTATTGCTATGTTTTTAAAGCACACAGTAGTGTGTAGATTGGCTAGTTGTAATGGTAGTCTTGTATTCTCACAGACAGTTGAAAGCAAAATGCATGGGTATTTGATTGTACGGGATGTGGTTTTATTTTTAAATTTTATTCATTATTTGCATATATGATGGGGAAAGGGTGTGTGCCACAGTGTGTACATGGAAATCAGAGGGTAAGTTTGTTTTTTTTAAGATGTATTTGTTTATATGGATGTGTTTTGTTAACATGTACATTGCATAGTAGAAGAAGGCATCAGTTCCCATTAGAGATGGTTGTGAGCCATCTCTCCAACTGGGTACTTGAACTGTGTCTGGTTGCTGGGCTGTACTACAAGGGCTTTTCCTTCTGAGCCGGCTAGCTGGTCCCAAGTCGAATTGTCTTTTTTCCTTCCTTCTTTCCTTACTTCCTTCCTCTCTTTCTTTTTTTATTATTATTTTGAGACTACACTGTGTGTCCTGGGCTGGTCTTGAACTCTTGACTCTCCTGTTTTAGCCTCCCAGGTGCTGAGATGTGTAGGTAAGTACCCCAGTTGGCTGCATTAGTATTTAGGAAGGACTCTTATGAAGATGTGCCCCAAGTGTCTGGCATCGTCTGAGTACTTCCAGGGTTATCAGGACGTAACTGTGTAAGGAAGTGCCTCTCTGTGGTCCAGTGCTTCTGAGGTGTTGGCACGTGGGTTTTCTACATTTCCTGTAGCCCAGCTTATTTGGGCCTGGTCTAAGACATACCCAGGCATTCAAAATGAAATACAAGCATTAGCCCAGCTCCAGCTCCTGGCTATTTCCAGCCTTCCTCATCTCTCTCCCCAGTGGAAGATGACTTAGCATTTTACGACCCAAGAAAATGCTTTGCCTCTGCACTGCAATGTCACTCCTGTATGCAAAACCCTCTCCCTTTACTGTCTCTGCAGCTGCTTTACCCAGAACCTGGGAAGAACTCTAACTCAGAGGCGAGCGGGTGTATTTGGATCTGTAGATAGGTGTCTCAGGTCTGGCTGATGAAGTCTACAGCATTTTAAAAGATGACTGGTGTCATTTTGCCGTATTCTCATATCGCATTGCCTAGCATTTTTCGACTTTTGGTGGGAACCTGGCCACCCGCTATGGCATTGTTCCCCCATAGAAGCAGAGGGTAAAATTCTAACTTGCAAATGAACTTTTCCATAGTCATCCATTTGTCTGTACCCATCGTGCATGTTCCTTGGGATGCCCCAGAGTGCCTTTTAAAGCGGTGGTGGACTCGCTGCGTACTAACCATCTGTGTTTGCACCACTGACTCAACAAATACAAAAATCCTGGGAAGTGTTTGCTCTCTGCAGTGAGAGCCAACCACATAAATGGCCTGGGTCACCACAAGGTGGCGCCTGTAGCAAGAAAGGGGCAAACCAGAACTTAATGTTTCAAAGGGAACTGTAGCCCATAAACATGTTTAGCCTATAGAGGACAACAAGGTCACATCACAGACGCTAGCCAGCTGGTTTGCCCTTCCTGTCTCTGGTTGATTGTGAGCGGGCCATCTCCTAGGTTCAAAGCTGTCTGTTTCTTACACAGCTTTTGTTCCTGTTCTTCTCCTTGCTTCATTGACTTAACAGGCAGGCACTTTCTTAGACTGGTACTAGTGTTGCTGATAGCATCATGCCAGCTGAGATGTCCCAGTCACTCTCGGGAGGGCACCAAAGGGTCAGAAGTCACTCTGGCTGTCCTAAGAGTCCATAATTTCCCTAGAAGCATCTGCCTGAACAACCCAATCCTGCATAAGCAGGTTGGCAGGACTCCCACTGTAGGGCAGGGTGGGCCTCTAGCATCAGCAGCATCCCCACTCTCAGGCAGGATGAGCCTCCAGCATGAGCAGCATCCCCACTCTCAGGCAGGATGAGCCTCTACCATCAGCAGCATCCCCACTCTCAGACAGGATGAGCCTCCAGCATCAGCAGCATCCCCACTCTCGGGCAGGGTGGGCCTCTAGCATCAGCAGCATC
>NC_034591.1:16307501-16319805 GCF_900095145.1 Mus pahari
AGCATCAGCAGCATCCCCACTCTCGGGCAGGATGAGCCTCTAGCATCAGCAGCATCCCCACTCTCAGGCAGGATGAGCCTCTAGCATCAGCAGCATCCCCACTCTGGGGCAGGATGGGCCTCTAGCGTCAGCAGGATCCCCACTCTCGGGCAGGGTGGGCCTCTAGCATCAGGCTTTTGTTTTTACCTTGTTCTCTTCTGCACTGCTTGACGTTTTACCATGACCATGTGTCCATTTTACTAAACTTAGAAGATGGTAAAAATGAGACTAACCAAAGCTTTACATCTTCACTTTAATAATTAAGTTCTCGTGTGACCAAAGGAGTTGTAGGCATACAGTATGATGTAATATTCTAGATCCAAGGTAGACCTTGGTAGGGTGCTGCTTACCTAGTCCAGGGGACCCTAGGTTTGATCCCCATCACCCTCTCCTCCAAAGTTCTATGGTCAGCATCTATTGCCTGTTTAATTTGTTATAAAAACATACATTCAGGGTCCTTCCTGGGTCTAGTGAGAAGTGGTGTTGTTTCTTCTCAGCTTTAGTCCCCTCTTTCTCCTCCCTTTAATTTCAGCTGTCTTGTAAAAATGTAGGTTAGTGTTTTACAAAGAGACATCTTGGGGCTGGAGAGGTGGCTCAGCACTTAAGAGCATGTGTTGCTCTGGCAAAGAACCCAGGCCTGGTTCCAAGCAGCCACATAACCATTGATAACTCCAGTTCCAGAGGTTCCAATGTCCTCTTCTGACCTCTGCAGACACTCAACACACGATGCACATACATATATACAGTCAAAAAGATTCATTGAGCGATTTCTGTTGTTTCCGAGACCAGATTCTCCTTCCCTGCACTCATAATGAACAGATTGAAGAGCGGGAAAGATGGTTCTATGTGTGAAGTGTTTGTCACGCAGACATGAGATCAGGAGTTCAAATACCCTAGAAATGTGGTGCGGGTGACCTGCCTGTAACCCCAGCACAGGGGTTGTGAGATGGGGTCCCTAAAACAAAGTGGCCAGACTAGCTGAATTGGTGAATTCTGGAATCAAGTGAGAATCATGTGTCAGTGAAGAGCAGGCCAGGAAGCTTTGGCCTCCCCATGCACATACATATAAGCATGTATACACACATGTACAGACAGGGAAAAAGGATGATTTAACATAGACCAAGCTTACAGTACAGAGAAGACATTTGCTTAGTTCTTGCTGTCTCCCCAACGGTTGAACCAGAGAAGTGAGGTTTTAGATGGCACGGATAATGAGGGCCTCTCTGAAAGCGGTTCTGAGGGCTAGAGGAGCTAAGCAGAAACTTCATGGAGAAGACGGAGCTAGGTCTTGAGGTGCAGACAGGAGTTTACGGGGAAGTGGGGTAAGATGGCATCCTAGGGAGAAGGGTCACGCTTGCTGATCCAGTAAACCCAGGATTCTATTGGCAGGTTCAGGTTCTGAAGCTGCTTTTGAATTTGTCTGAGAATCCAGCCATGACAGAAGGACTACTGAGTGTCCAAGTAAGTAAATTACCTACCTGGTTCATAAATGCACACACACAGAGATTACCTACCTGGTTCATTAGTGCACACACACAGAGATTGCCTACCTGGTTCATTAGTGCACACACACAGAGATTGCCTACCTGGTTCATAAATGCACACACACAGAGACTACCTACCTGGTTCATTAGTGCACACACACAGAGACTACCTACCTGGTTCATAAATGCACACATACAGAGATTTTGACAAATACATCTGCAAAGGTTTGCCCAAAAACGTTCACAGGAATTATTTCTAAAGATGAGTGTTAAGCATATTTGTTTTTAAAACTTTGGCACCAGCAAACTTCCCATCTCTGCCTAATTTGCAGTATTTTTCTGTCACTGCATTTTAAATTTTGGCTTGTTTTGTGCACATGTACCTCAGCATTTGCTGAAACAACTGTATTGAATCCCCTGTGTGTGCTCTGTCCTGAGCATTCAGCCAGCACCAGCAAGTTCATAGTGTTCCCATGGAACTTAGGAGAAGCCGCCATGTAACAAATTAGCAAGATTGTTGAAAACATGTAACAAATCATTGAAACAGTCCCTGGGCTCTGAAGAAAGCCAAGCCGCTCCCTGCGTGGGCCGCCTGCAGAAATGGAGCCATCTGCTCCTTCCTTTTACCAGAACTGTGTGTAAGCGCTAATACTGATTAAACTAATGAGCTCTTACAAAAACTGGCTAGATCCTAAAATGGTTGGTTTCCCAAATGGCTACTACACTCTGGGGTTCCAAAGAAATCTTAGTTTTTCCCCTAACAAAATTTGTAACATAGAATAAAAATGAAACATGTAAGTTAGGGATTGAGGTTGCTCCCCTGGAGTCACTTTCAGTGTTAACTAATGGATGCTGTTTTAAAATGGGACAGTGACACTGTTTCCTCTTTCAGGTGGACTCTTCATTCCTTTCCCTTTATGATGGCCAAGTAGCAAATGAGATTCTTCTTCGGGCTCTTACACTGTTTCAGAATATAAACAATTGCGTCAAAGTGGAAGGCCGGTTAGCTAGTCAGCTTCCCTTTGCTAAAGGATCATTGTTTTTTCTGTTATACGGAGAAGAATGTGCCCAGAAAATGAAAGCTTTAGCCTGTCATCATGATGTGGATGTGAAAGAGAAGGCTTTAGCAATAAAGCCGAAATTCTGATTGGTTGCTCCTATTTTTATCAAAGCATCAAACAGTAATGCCGTCTTAAGTCAGCACACAGGACCGTTTACCTGCCCTTAAAAGGGTTCTTTCAGCTGATGGAGTTAAACAATGGACGCAAGTGTGCGCAGCTCTAATCCAACGCGGTGTTCAAACTTTTCGGTTTTGGAGTGGTTCAGATTTGGGGTTTGGGGATTGAGAAGAGTCTGGAACCTTCAGAGGATGTGAGTCACTTATGGGGCAAACGTCTAGCTGTGATCGTGGATGGACTGGCCATGCTCCTCAGGACTCTTTTGAAGGATTCTAGTGCTATTGAATGGATATGAGGGGTGTACTGAAGACGCTTACTGGGGTATTTAATGGTTTCCTGACATGAACTGAGTGGCCTTTCTCTGTACAATCCTAACTCCTGGGAGTGGTTTGCAGTTGCTCAGGAGACAGCGTTAGGTGCTGAGTTGAAGAGGATTACTGCCACAGCAAGCCTCAAACCAGTGACTATTGCAAGCTCGAGCCCACCACCAACCCTGCCAGACTGCTTGCAAGTCTGAGTCCATCATGCTACTCTGTCTGCAGCATTTCTGATCCGTAGGACTGTACTTCCATTTACAGTACTTACATGTGCATGTACTTACATGGAAAAGGTTTTCTTACTGCTTACCCCCTTGTGTAAGATACTGGGGAGCGAGCACTCCAAGCTTCCACCCACAGGCAGGCAGCCCTTTAAAGAAAGTGTCCTAGCCGGGCGTGGTGGCTCATGCCTTTAATCCCAGCACACGGGAGGCAGAGGCAGGCGGATTTCTGAGTTCGAGGCCAGCCTGGTCTACAAAGTGAATTCCAGGACAGCCAAGGTTACACAGAGAAACCCTGTCTCGAAAAACCAAAAAAAAAAAAAAAAAAGAGTGTCCTGAGAAGTCTGGATGGATGCATGGAGAAATACACCCATGAGATGATTGCTTTTAAAGCATGCTGGGAAGAAATATATTTGGGTCCTGTGTCTTTTTTTTTTTTTTCTCTCTCTCGCTTAGTAATGATAGATACATTTATACGTGGATAGAACATTTCAAGAATGATACATAAAACTGGGCATGGGACTGGGACCTGGGTATATGGATTTCTTTGTGTACCTGTTTCTACTGTTTGGATTTGTACTGAGCATAAATTATATAATTTTTTAATAAAAAGGAAAAATGCAAGGTGTACATAATTTCTTCCTCCCACTGATATTAGTTTACTAAATTTCATCACATTTTACTTGACTAACAATACATACATTTTTAAAATTTTTTTCCAATTTGTTTTATTTATGTGAGTGTTTTGCCTTTACGCATGTATGTATGGGCAGCGGGTCAAAAGAAGGTGTGGCAACTGGAGTAGGGGGTGGTTGTGAGCCACCATGTGGGTGCTGGGAACTGAACCCAATACCAGTGCCTCTGAGCACCTAGCCAGTTCACTAAGCCCCTGTAAACATTTTCAGCTATGTTTTCAAGTACTTTTACAATATTTACTTTATTTCGAAGATAGACAGTTTTTACAATGTATGTAAGACTAAAAAGAGTAGATTTTTTTCAAAATTTATTTTCACTTTATACATACATCCTTTGAAATGTAGATTAGAAAAATAAAGTGAAAACCATTCAATAGGGTGGTTGTGGTCGAGAAATTTGGTGTATTTCACGAGTGGAACTTGCATGTAAACAGAAACAAAGGAAAACCATGCGGATGCCTAAAAAAAAAAAAAAAGGAAAGAAAGAAAAAAAACAGGAGGCAGGCCCAGTTCATCCCAGGGCCAGACCACAAATCACGTGGAAAGCCTGGAACATGTGGGCACAAAAGCTATGCCAAGGCCGTCCGTGCAGAAATACTGTGTCAGCTGCTTAAGATGAGTTTCAGTATGGCTTACAGTAACACAGTGGCTGCAGTGGTACCTGGTGGAGCGGTGTGCCCCAAGGCTGGCACCCACAGCCCTAAGGTCCAGATCGATGTCCGCTTGCAGTGGTGAGCCGACGCTCGCCCGATTTTCCTCAAGCTGACTTCAAATGGAATCTTATGCGTTAGTGCTTCTGAGCCATGTTCACTATACATGCAGTGTTACAGCACACATTTATATAAAAATACTACATTCTGATGGTCGCTCATATTGGCTATTGCCCTCTAAAGTCACAAGGTAAGTGGGTGAGGTGGTCAGCCCCCAGTTCGGCATATGGGCAGGAACAATGTGTCATGGGAAGCATCGCTCTTCAACTGTCTACTGTGCCTGTCTACATCAGAGTGATGCCATAAATTTTCTCCCTTAGATTTCTAAAGTGCTTTAAAAAATATTATTCTCTGCCTCGGGAGGTAGATTAGCATTGTCCTCTTATACATGGTGATACTGGGTCTGAACATAAGTTACTTGTTTGGGGGAATCAAGTCCATGATGGGATGGACGAAATCCCAATGAGAGGCCAAGGTGACATGCATCACCCATGCAAATGCATCAGATTATTGAGTACTCCTTATATAATATTTAATATATATAGAAAACTCGCTATGTTTTGTCCCGTTGGTCTAGAAAGCAGAAGCAGAATGTACCTTCACTAAGACCCCGGTAGCTCACTTCCTTAAGGTACACACCAAACCTGTGAATGCAGAGGCGTACGGGGCAAACCCTGGTCAGCAGATGCCCACAGTGTTAAAAAATAATAACTACTGGTATTTCACAATGGCTTACTAACAGGTATAATTGTGCTTATAGGTCATTTAATATAAAAATATATACCACATCCAAGTCATGTAAAACACACTTGTACATCTGTCTACCTGACATATTGGGGCTGGGAGCAGGAGAGAGTACAGAGGAAGCAGAAAGTGAGAGCAGCCTCGAGCGCGACGTCCTCCCCCTCAGGCTCTGCATCCTCTCCTGTCACAGGAGAGTTAGAGCTGGGCTTGGACAAGGTCTGCCCTAAGTCCCAAACCCACTCTCTCCCCTTCTCTGCCCATCAGCCTTGAACCTGGGAAATGCAGCTGTGTCGATGCCCTCTCAGAAATGTAAGTGCTCAATGCTCATGGCTGCACACAGATGCAAAGACTTGATGCCAAAGAGCTTCTTTTCACCATAGTTAAAATGAAATTTTTATGTGATGTATATTTGACCACAATAAAAAAAAAAACATTTTAAAAAACAGTAAATTTAGCCCAAACAACTATGTTCTTATGGTTAACAAAATAAAATCACTTAACATTTGGCATGTAAGCTAATGTTTTCTTTTTCTCACTTGTAGCTCTAGCTGGCCTTGAACTTGTCACCTGTCTGCCTTATTCTTTGGAGTGCTAGATTGCAGGTGTGCATCACCACAACCAGCAGTTAATCACCATGTGGAGGTCAAGTTTATCATTACATAAATATAAGAAAGTGTGTGTGTGTAATATAGATAGGTAAGCATGACTCTTTGTAGAAAGCCCTGAATAGAAAAAGAAATGGAAGTTCAATGTCAGTTTTTCATAACCTCAGAAATTTTACTACCACTAAAATATATTTGATAAAAAATAATATTTTGCAATGTTTGTACCACTGGTATGATTTTTTTAAAGTGTATATTGGACAGTTTCTTAAATAACCCTCCCCTAGACTCCCACAATTTATGTAAGTGAGTCTTATCAATTGGCAAGTTATAATAAAAAACAAAACACACACTTGCAGAAATTGTTTCCATGTGAAAAGTGTCATAATATTTGTGGATTTCTTAGTCTTGTTGTCACTGAAAGTTCCTAGTTTCATGTTTCTTCAAAAGCTCTATCATCGGTATTCAAGTATCGGGACTCTCCATGCTTCAGTATGAAGAAATCCTCACAAGAAAGTCCGTATCTCTCTAGAGCTTCATTCAGTTTCACTGGTGGCTCTAGGTAATGCTGGAAGCGATGGCAAGAAAAGGGACAGTTAGAACCCAGACACTTGATGGCTATTCCAAACAAGCACTCACACTGAAAATAAATTCAAAACACCAAAAGTTACCCACATAAAACAATCCCCTTTCCTTTAAATGAACCATTAGCAAGTCAGACAAACATGTCTTCTTACCCAACTGAAGCCATGAATTACTAAGTCGCTAAAACTGTGGGTGCTGGAGAGAAGTAAGTCCGTCCAAAGTCTGTGTGTGCGCATGGGCCGCCTTGCATCAGTGACGTTAGATTACACGAAAGTTGATCATCTCAGGGTACCATTTCAGTGTAACTGGGATCAATACCAAGAGATGATACTAGAGGACTGGATGTTAACATTTAAGCATGTGGGACTCTGCACATCTGTGTTTGTGTGGACAAGCAAATATTTTTGGATGGAGAAGGGTGGTACCCACAAAGCCCCTGATGAACAAACCATGCCAGAGGATGAAGGTGACACCGAGAACAGACTGCAGTCCAGTCCCCTGACTCCCTACATTTCCTCAGTGATCTTAGCACCATAAAAAAAAAAAAATTTAAAAAGGCACAAAGCATGCTCCAGAATGTTTTCTGCACACTTGAATACTTTCTTAAAAAGTTCAAAGTGTCTTGGCAAAATGCCCTGGCAGGCAGATACTAGATTTCGAACCCGGAGCCCTGAGTTAGATCCTCAGACCCATATGGTATAGGAATAAAATTGACCCTATCTGACCTCTACGTCCATCCTGTTATGCACAAGCTCCGTACAAACACACAATGTAAATTATTTTCAAAGTGCAGACCACTTGAATGTAGAATAAAATTGTTTTTACAAAGAGATTTAAAGTATGAAGGTAAACAACTTCATTAGTTTTTAAAATACAGTATTTGGAAGGGGTGAGAGAGATGGCTCAGTGGTTAAAGCACTGGTTGCTCTTCTACAGGACCCAGGCTCCATTCCTAGCACCCCGAGGTGGCTTACAACTGTTTATAACTCCAGTCCCGTCAATCAGATGCCCTCTTCTGGCCCTCATGGGCACCAGGCACACATGTGGTACACAAACATACATGCAGGCAAAACACTCATGCACATAAAAACATTTTTAAAAACACAGAAAACTAGAGAATCATTGTGATGTGGTAAATAGAACAACTTAAGAGAAATATATAGCTACACTGCGAGAGGTATAAGCACACGAATAATATTTTCACTAAATATTAGAATTTCATACATGTGTACAATCTATTTCAATAACATCCACTCCTTATCCTCTCCCTCACCTCCTCCCAGACCCGCCCCATTCCAACTTCATCCCCCTTTTTAAAAGTTATGTCCCTTCTGACCTAAATCTGTTGTATAATAGCTTTTTTTTTTTTTAATGGTTTCAAAGTTTCCTTTTTCCTACCTAATTAGAAAGACTGTAGCATTTAGAAGGTAAAAAACAAGTCAGTGTTTCTGAGCTAATCACCAGTGGGGAGTCTGTCTCTTTCCTTCTGTAAAGACTGTCTTCTAGTATGCCAGCTAGTGAACCAGACAACAGTCTTACCCTTCTAATGCAGAGACCAACACAAAGGGAAATAGGGGGAAGAAAGTGCTGGAAATGAGGTCTGTCTTAAAGACAATAATCTCAAGGGCCCTTCCAAGAAAAGCCCCTCTAAGCATACACCCAATAGCTTGGGCTGCTTGGGGCACTGTAGGCAAGCAGGTTTTCACCCCAAACATGAGGCTCCAGGTCACGCTGTGCTGTGATTTGATTCAAATTGTAAAGGTCTTCTATAGAGATGAGGAGAGTGCACCGGGCAATGTGTGGGATGAAGGCTGAGCTGTCTGTGAGGGTGAAGAGGGAGGCGGTTCTGGCTAGAGGAGGAGACAGCTCATATGTAAATATGGCTGGGGACAGAGCTGATCTAGAAAGGTGAAGAATCCAGACAGTAGGAAGATTAAGGGACAGGAAAGGGGAAAGAGTTCCTTCACCAATCCCCAGTTCACGTTCCCCACTGACTTTAGACACGACTAATAAATCCACAGTAAAGACTGCCTGTGCAGCAATTACACCCTTTCCTGAGCAGCATCCCAGACAGGAATAAAGCAGCTAATGAACAGGTAAGCTAGAAGCAGTTAAGCCAGCAGTTAAGGCCAGAAGTATGCTTTAAGCTTTTATAACTTTCTAATACTTCATCTACTGAGCCGTCTGTCCAGCCCCAAGCTTATCTTTCTGAATGCCTGCACTTGAAATCTGCCCTCGGTGTTTACTGCTTCTTAATATTGAGTCACCCTGATTCTGATCTAACCTGCAATTCTTCTCTGTGACTTACAATCCCAGCTACACAGGAGTCAAGGTCTCTAGAAGCAACTCCTCAGACTGCCCAGCCAGGAGTGCTGGGCTGCGTCTCCTCATTGCAGGACGGGGCCAGGCCTACTGCCTGTAACACTCAATCCTTTCAAGGAGAGATGAGATAATCAACAGTATATAAAAGCCAGGAAACTTTTCTTGGGGCTTAACATGTAATGTGGGTATTTTCCTCTCTGTTTATTTCCCGCCTGCAGCTATGTTTAGAGGGTCACTGACAGCATTCAACCAACTACTAAATAATTTGGTGTTGCAGCCTATTTGATCACACTGTGAACCCCAAGATTGTGTTCTTTACTGAAAAACCCTGTTTCTAGTTGTGGTGTGGCTCAGTCTTAGCACACACCTTTCATCCCTCTGGCTGGAATACAGACACACCCTTACTACACACCTTTAGTCCCAAACAATGAAGGTATCATTAGTTTGTAGAAGGAAGCACCCTTGTTTAAAAGTGATGTCCAATTGAGTGGCAGACAAAGTGATGAATCAGAGAAAGATTTGACCGAATAGGATATGCCCAGCTCTCAGAAGAGGGAGGAAGGGAGGGAGGGAGGGAGGGAGGGAGGGAGGGAGGGAAGGAGGGAGGGAGGAAAAAAGAAGAGACAGTTTTAAAAGAGGACAATCATACAGAGACAGGTTATGGAAAGGACAAGCTAGATACAGAGGAAGACAAAATGAGCCAGCGAATGAGGAGCCAGAAGATTAGAAAAGATTGATTGCTAGGGTTAGTTTGGAACCAAGCAGAGCAATTCAGGAGAGAAGAGGAAGCCAGATCGAATCAGTCAGATTGGAGAGGAATTTTGAGCTAAGACAGCTGAGTTGACCAGCCAGCTAGAGATCAAAAAGAACCACATAAGGGTGAGCCTATTCAGCAGCTAAGTCTCAGAGGCTGAAGACATTCTAGGATAAGACTGCACGGAGGCTGGAAGCTTCCAACCCTGGGCATAGGTTAGAAGGTGGAGGCAGTAACCTCGGAGACAGCAACTACATCAAGCAAACAAAAGATGATTTTACAATTCAGGCTTTTACTGAGCTTTATTTATACTGTACTCTTCGAGACAATTCAGCACGATGTTTGAAGGCTTAATAGTGAAATGATTCTTGACATCTTCTCCTTGTCTCTCCATCTCAGCAAAGAGCCCTCGTGACTGCCCATCACTTAGGCTGAGTCTTCAGGCTTTCCTTTACAAAGGCTTAATAAATACTACTATTCCATCTAGGTCACTGACAGGATACCCATGGGATGTCCACACACACAACCACACAGAGATGGCAGAAGAAACTGCCATCAAATGGCAGTATACACATGCGACAGCTTGCCTCTTGCCAAATGCACACATGACCCTTGGGTGGGGAAGCCTTCCTCCTGGCTCTGTAGGTTTTCATTTATTGCTCCATTCCACCTCCAGCAGCACAGCCAATGGCCTGCTGCATTACACAGGGTTATTTCATCATGAAATAGGCACTTTAACTAGGGGTTAGGGAAATGAGCAGGGAGCGTATTAGGTAATTCTAGAACAAACCATATCTTAGGAAGGATCAGGCCAGAAGCAAGAAGAGCAAGAGGGCTAAAAGCAGCAAGAAAACATTGGGTCTCTGCAGAGAGGTGCTAGGAGATAGAAGGAGCCACAGTGCGCCAAGAACTTGACTTCTAACCCCTTCTAAACCTGGCCTGGTCTCAGATCAAGGAATAAAGAGACATTTCTCTAGACTTACCTGATCCCAGAATCCAGGTTGGCAGCAGAGCTCTGGGGATGGATCCCCTAAGGAAGAGTCAGTTCTTCTGATGTAGTTTAGGAATAAGCCACGTTTACCCCAATGTCAGAGATGACAAGCACTGAATCAAGTTAACTGGATAGGTAAGATGCTTCTATTCCAGCTCCTCTCTCTGGCTGCCTCCACCACCCACTCTCCTGCTGAACAAGTCCTGATTTCTCCAGTGTGCGCTGCCCCCTTACGCTCTGCCCTTTCCTCCTCTGGAAAGATACCTTCATTCTTGCCACATTAAAATTTGCTTCTTCCATGAAGCAATTCCAGATCCCTCCCTGTGTCTGAGACCAATTTATCTGTCCTGCATTATAGCGTTTCTGCCTTCCAGTAAACAAGCCATGTTCATGGGTTCTAGCTTCTGCTAGAGCACGAGTCATCTAGAGAGTGGGCCATGACGGTTCATGTTCAACATCACACAAAGATAACTGGAGAATCAGCCTAAGCAACGGCACACCATGCAGGTTTTATTTATACTGTGTTCAAGTATTATTTTACTAAATTTACACTTCGCCCCTCCAGTTTATGCGGTGATTGTTATAATTGTATGGAGTTTGATACCACAGTGTTGTCTCTCAAAGGCAGGACACAGCAATACCTAAATCCCACCAACAGCCAAACACACAATCAAAGCTAGCTTGTTTGTTTGTTTGTTTGTTTGTTTGAATAGAGCTTACCTCATTAGCTAAGGCAAAAGTCCCCCAGTGAATTGCCACAGATCTCTTTGTCTGAAGGTCAATGTGAATCCTTACAGCATCTTCTGGGTCTGCGTGCTGGTACTTCATAAACCACCTGATGAGAACAGCCAAATCCAAATGATTATTTCATCTAAGCAACATTTCATAGTCTGCGTATCTGGAGAGGGTTGTGCAGTTAAGAGCACATACTGTGTCTGCAGAAGACTGAGTTTGGTTCCCACATCAGGCACCTCACAAGTGCCTATAACCTCAGCTCCAGGAGATCCAATGCTTGTCTGACCTCCTTGTACACTTGCACACAGACACACATACAGACACACACACAGACACACACTCAGACATACACACACATACACTCAGTTAAAAATAAAATAAGCCGGGCAGTAGTGGTGCATGCCTTTAGTCCCAGTACTTGAGAGGCAGAGGCAGGTGGATTTCTGAGTTAGAGGTCAGCCTGGTCTATAGAGTGAGTTCCAGGACAGCTAGGGCTACACAGAGAAATCCTGTCTTGAAAAACCAAAAAAATAAAATAAAATAAAACTTAAATCAAAAAGATTCTTCACAGGACTATGAACGTTTGAAAACATAAACAGCTTTTTGTGTTCTCAGTTTTCACATTTTTTATTATCTGAGGATTTTATCCATGTATACAATGGTTGTTTGTACAGCCTCCACTATTCCTTGGGTTGACTCTATGTCAGTGCGCCTAAGACATAATCACCAGCAGATACAGCAACAAGTAGGAGGTAGCTACCACTAACCACTTCTCAGCCACTAAATTCACACCACACTCATCAAGAAAACCTACAATAAAAAGCTACTCCGTGCCGGGCAGTGGTGGCGCATGCCTTTAATCCCAGCACTTGGGAGGCAGAGGCAGGCGGATTTCTGAGTTCGAGGCCAGCCTGGTCTACAAAGTGA
>NC_034591.1:16319920-16330276 GCF_900095145.1 Mus pahari
AAAAAAAAAAAAAAAAAGCTACTCCGTGATTCTGATGTAACTACTCTGGGCTGGAACACTAGCGTTGGGCTTCTGCAGCCAGAATTGAGAATTCCAGGGAGGCACACAGCAGTGATGAGAAGTCTGGAGGCACATCAAGGCTTCACTGTAAGACAACAAGCAGGGCTGGAGAGGCAGCTCTGCAGGCAAGACTGCTGATCCTGCAGAGGACCTGAGTTCAGCACCCAGCACCCACATCAGGTGGCTCACCATGGCCTGGAACTCCAGCTATAAGGAATCAGACCCTCTTCTGACCTCTGTGGGCACCCACACACAGACATTCACTCACACAGACACAAAAGTATGCATAAATATTCAAAATAAAATCTTATGCTGGGTATGGTGGCACACACCTTTAATCCCAGCATTCAAGAGGCACAGGCAGGCAGATTTCTGAGTTCGGGACCAGCCTAATCTACAAAGATACTCTCAGGACAGCCAAGGATACACACAGAGAAACCCTACCTCAATAAAGAAATTATACACACACACGTGTGTGTATGTGTATGTATGTATGTATGTGTGTATATATATGTGTGTGTGTTTTCAGTTTAGAACTGTATATATACATATATGTATGTATGTATATATTCATATAACCCATTCACAGTCAGTAAACCATTTCCCTCAGTTCACTTTTCTCTAGGGGCAAGAAAGCAAAAGTCTTGTGTGTATAAACTGCTCAACAAGTGAGTCTCAAGCTCTGTTTCATGTTTATTTTGATTTTTACTGATGCTGTATTTTAAAAGCATGACTTAATACTTTAAAAAGCAAATATTCTGCAATATTAGGAATGAATCAAAGAAATGTAATAATGGGTAAAGAACTGGAAGCCAAACTCCAGCTACTACAGAGTAAGAATATAGAACAGATGTAAACTGACCAAATGAAAAGCAAGTCAAGAGTTAATGTTTCAATCCAGGTACTGTGCACACAGACCTGTAACCCTGCCAGTCCATATAAGGATCCTAAGTTCAAGGCTGAACTGCATTACCAAGACTTTTCCCCCAAAATAAATAGTGTACAGGGTAACGTGTACAAACTTTAAAGAGAAGGGATAGAAAATTCTACTGCTAGTCAAGGAATTTTACTTAAAACATCATAAAACAGGGCTAGAGAGATGGCTCAGCAGTTAAGAATAGTGGCTGCTCTTCCAAGGGACCTGGGTTCAATTTCCGGCACCCACATGGCAGCACACAGTTGTCTGTCAACTCCAGTTCCAGAGGAGCTGGCACTCCCGTGTGTGTGTGTGTGTGTGGGTGTGGGTGTGGGTGTGTGTGTGGGTGTGTGTGTGTGCGCGCGCGCGCACACACACACTCGAAGGCAAACCATCAATGCAAATAAAAATAAAAATATTTAAGGGCTGGTGAGATGGCTCAGTGGGTAAGAGCACCCGACTGCTCTTCCGAAGGTCCAGAGTTCAAATCCCAGCAACCACATGGTGGCTTACAACCATCCCTAACAAGATCTGACACCCTCTTCTGGAGTGTCTGAAGACAGCTGCAGTGTACTTACATATAATAAATAAATAAATCTTTAAAAAAAAAAAATATTTTAAAAAAAACCCACAAAACTGAAGAGTGAGGTGCAATAAAAGGACAGGCAGTGACTACTGGTGACAGAGCCCTGAAGGCCAACTGAAGCCTCAGAAGCAGCCCAGGCTCCTGCAGCACAGAGCCGCCTGGTCCCGGCTCCTGCCATGGCCACGATGCCTTCGAAAAGTTCTCTCAAATAGCCTGAGCTCCCACTGCCTTGTCCCTGAAGTGTAAACTCAGATCCAGCCTATAAAGGGCTCCTGACGGCTGGGTTACCTAGACAGCTTGGGAGCACCGAATGCAGCACCTGTCATAGAATAACGAACAAAACATCACCTTCAGGGGAAAAATACATTATTCTGTATACAAAAGACACACCTGTTTCACTTTTTAAGCCATTGGTTTAGCTGAGGAAAAATGTTTTCTTCATGTTCTTTTCATCCTAATCTGCCACTTGAAACAAACATTAGAGAGACCAAAGGGCACTCCGCTCTCACAGGCGTCCCACCCTTCCCAGAACTGTAAGCCCATCCATCTGCATCAGTGCAAGAGTGGTGTTTACTGTACACAGTTGTTGAGTGCTCCAGGAACCCACAAACAATGCCTCTGTGTGGTTTGGGGGGGTTTTCTTGAGGAGGGGGGTTTACTTTTTTTCCTATAACCAGCTTACATGTGCACAGAATTCCTGAGTTTTACTTTATTTCTAAAACAGTATTGACAAAAACAAAACACACACACAGAGATTCCACAATACATGTGAGCTCCCACATTTAATGCTCTTAAAGCAAGCGATGTCCCCAGCCCTGCCACTCGCAGTCTGGAGAGAAGGCAGCCCTGCAGAGAAGGGGCCAGCTGTAAGCATGCAGTTTGCTGCATCACCAGACACATGCATCACACGCATATGCTGCAGCCTGTGTCACCAGACACATGCATCATGCGCATATGCTGCAGCCTGTGTCACCAGACACATGCATCACGCACATATGCTGCAGCCTGTGTCACCAGACACATGCATCACGCACATATGCTGCAGCCTGTGTCACCAGACACATGCATCATGCACATATGCTGCAGCCTGTGTCACCAGACACATGCATCATGCGCATATGCTGCAGCCTGTGCAGACCTGTTTTCATAATTCTCAAGAGCTATGCTAATGTAGTAAGGAAAACCAACACCATTTGAAAATTATCTGTAACAGGTTTTTTTAAAGCCATGTTGATATTTTCAGAAGTTTCGTGAGAACTAAAATAATTTGAATGGAAAAAAGCAAAATTCAAATACTAATACTGACTTACAGTAGTTTCTGCTGTGGTATGTAGTGGTAGTGATTTTCTGGAACAGATCCTCCTGCTCAACCTCTAAGGTTTGGGAAATCAGTGGCCTGTGCCACCTCATCTGGCAAGTTGCAATGGCTTTAATAATTACCAAGAATCCAAAACAGGTGAAAGTATCTAAACCTACCCACAATGAGGAAATAAATAGATGTTAATAGAATAAAAGAATAGATGTTAATAAGAAAGATGGTTTGGTGAGCTTAAAGGCTAACAAATAAATCTGACAGGGCGGGGATATAGCTCAGTGATAAGAGTGCCTGCCGAACATGCACAGAAAACTAAAGCAAAAGATGGTGTGTGCGCATGTGTGCACATGTGTCTGCGGGCATGTGCAGACCAGACGTGTGCATGTTTTCCTCTATCACTCTCCACCTTAAGAGAAGAAAGTTACCACATTTATTCATCCTTTCCCTGTGACACAGCGTGTGGGCAAACGTAAGTAATAGACAGAAGAGAGCTTACAGACCCTGCGGGTTCTGGGGATCAATCTGGGCCTCGTGGCTTTGCCAAGCTGCTTCTCTTTACCCATGAATCCATTTCCCTGGACCTCAATGACTGGTTAGACTGGCTGGCCAGGACCCTCCTGTCTGCATCCCCAGCTCCGGAATTACAGGAATGTGCTGTCAGGCAGGGATCTGGGTTCTGTCCCCCTGCTAGGGTCAGCATTCATTTTATTACCCAGTAAGCCGACCTCCTAGGCCACTTTGTTAGAATCTGTTCTGCTGCACTTCACCTGTACATCTGTTTGACCAATTACGGAAACCATTATCGCTCTTCCTTAAGGAGATTAAATCAGATAGGATTAAGAAAAACAGACGGTAACAGGGTCTATTTGTCGTTAGTGGCAATGTGGCCTGTATCTACTGAGTCCATCATGGCTGGAGAGGGGACAGTGAGCAACGGCATGTCAGGACGAGACTCTCTGCCCGCTCTCTGAAATTAAGACCATGGCAAGGACTAGCACTACAGGCTAACTCCTTGCTTTCTCGCTCTGTTAAACACAGAACAGCTGCAGGGCAGGGATTGGAAAATTCCACTCACAGAGTAAAAGACAGTCATCTCTAGAGAGAATCATCCAAGTGAAAAGGAATAGCAAAAGTTCATTCTGGCTACTGCCTATAAGCCGGAAGGTATGGAGGAGGCTCTGGCAAGGGGCATGAAACTGAATGTGAATTTGACTTCAACCTCCATCAGTGATAACCAAGCCCACCACTAAAACCACAGACTACAGTGTCTCAACAAGGCACAGCCTGTGAAGCGCGCACTTACGGACCTTGGCTCATAAGCTCCGATGGGAATAGCCGCAAGGTCAAAAGGCCCAAACCTTTTTCCGATCTCTTCAAACGCGGGGCAGTACCCAGTATCCCCAGCAAAGAAGAACCGACTCCAAGGCCCGAGCACGGACCAGCTGCCCCAGAGCACCTTGTTGTCGTCCAGGAGGGTCCTTTTACACCAGTGCTGGGAAGGCGTGAAGACAAAGGTGACCTTGTCGTGACCAGGGACGCAATTCTCCTCCCACCAGTCCAGCTCAATCACGTTCTCGCAGCCACATTTCTGCATCCAGTCGAGAAGGCCCAAGGGCACGAACCACCTCAGCTCGCTGCCGAACCGCTCGTTCAACGCCAGGACGGAGCCGTAGTCCAGGTGGTCGTAGTGATTGTGACTGATGAGGACAGCATCTATCGTGGGGAGTTCGCTTATTGTACACGGGGGACGGCGAAACCGCTTCGGACCCACGTACTGCGAGGGAGAGGCGCGGGAGCTGAACATGGGATCCGTGAGGAAGATGAGGTCATCCATTTCCACCATCAGCGTCGCATGTCCCAGCCACGTGACTCGCAAGCCAGCCTCTCTCACTCCAGTGTCTTCCGGGTCACTGATAAAATATGGCTTAAGCACTGGGAGCTCTTTGTCAAGTTCCTGTATATATAAAAAGAAAGGAACACAGCAGTATTTAAAGGTGGAAAGATATTACATCATCACACAAAGTATTTTGACCTAAATTTCAGAAAGAGCTATTTGGGGGATAACTGAAGTCATCCAATGGACCTGGTGCTTCTGCTCTGCTCTTACACAGCGTGTACCTTGCTTCTTTCTAGATGTGACTTAGTAATAGCAGTTTGGGGATCTACCGCCCTGAATGCAACCGCAAGAGTTAAGTTAAACTGAAACCTCTCAGTCCTGCTCGGCTTATGCGGAATACGGCAGGAGACTGGCCTCAATGCAGTCGCTTGCCACTGTTACCTCAGTGAGCTGAGCGTGTGTTTGCTGTTGAAAACCAGCCTGAGAAGCAGCCCTGTCCCTGGAACTTACAAAGCAAGCCAGGGCAGCTGATGGTTAACCCTTGGATCTTACAGGCCTTACTTTTTGAGCGCATAAAATTCAAAGGAAAACAGTGTGGTGCTTCCTGGGGTGAGGGGGGGGGAGGATCACGTTCATAAATGGGCCTTCTCACTCCTTACCCTTACAAGGCCGGCTGACACAAGAAAGGAAAAAGAGACAAGGGAGAAAAGGAACCAAGATGCCACCAAGACGGTCTGAGTAGAAGGAAAGGTAGAGCTTAGCAGAGAAGTCCCTTATGCTCATCAAGCTCAAGTTCCCCGTGTGGAAGATGGCTGTAACTACTTCAGGGTCATGAGAACTGAATTAGGAATGGCTGGCTCCCAATACACATTCTGTAAGTATTCCAAAAGAAGGCAGTTCGCAACCCCCGTGAGCAAGCACACACCAGTCTTGCCCATATCTTTTATCTCTCCATAACCAGTAGCCTCCACTGGCACTCCTAAGTAGCAAGCAGACACATGAAAGTCCTCACGACTGTTTGGCTGTCTCCCTGCCCACTCCACGCCACACCAGAGCTGTAACAGTCCTGGAGAGTACCAAGCTGGACGTGGGAGGTAACATTATAACCCCCAGCACCTGGGAAGCTGACGAAGAACGATCAAGAGTTCAAGGCTAGCCTTGGTTAGTAGAGTTAAGACCTGTTGAAAAGTCTTCACTGTTCTCTACTGCCTGACGAAGCCCAACTCACCCTCTTGCCCAGCAACTGGCTGCCTGTGGGTGCCCAGCCCCGCCCTGCTTCGAGTCACACTCTCCCTGCCACATACACTCCCCAGCCCACACACTGGCCAACACTCCCTATTCCTGGGCTGAGTTTCAGACCCTCTGACTGAGGGGTCAGAACAGGATTTCTGACCCTGTTTCTCAGACCTTGAGACTGTATATCCTCCAAGGGACCATTCATAAGTCTCTGTAGATGCAATGCCTCGCACTGGACGTGTGTGTTTCTATGCACACAGGCCTCCCGCCTCTAAGTATCCCAGCTTGAATGTAGACTCTTATCTTGCCTTATACAGCTCGGAAACCATGAGAAGTACCTAGTTTAGTGACTTTGACACAGGATGTGATCAATAAAAATATTGTATAAATTAATGAACAAATTCGATTAATTCTCAAATTTTACAATTAGGGTTAGTGAAAAAGTATCACAAGGTATATTTGCAGAGAATTAAGGAAAAAATGTTTAAAAATAAAATGGGGGCAAAAGGAAGAAAAGGGGTACTGAAGAGATGGCTCAGCAGTTGAGGGCACCTGCTGGTCTTTAGAGGGCCTGGGTTCTGTTCCCAGCACCCACATTAGGGTGCTCGAAGCCACCCACAACTCCAGTCCCAGGCATCTGAACCCGTCTCCTAGCCTCTTCAGGCACGTGCAAGCATGCGGTCCACACTCAGGCACACGAATTCACATAAACTAAACAAGGAATGTTTTTAGAGAAAGGAAAGAAATGAATGTGTTAGGCGTGATACTAGCCACATGACAGTGATGATGACAAAATGCTCTCATATCAAGTACTGAAGCACAGCATAAAATAACATCAGCAATAGCCACCCTTTATATAGATTTTACTGTTAGATGCTGCATTGATTTATAAAAAATTTTAGACTTAATATAGATCAAAATACCAGAGATAAAAGCTACTTTCATCTTATAGATGAGAAAGTAAAGAGTTACAAAGTTACCCTTACACAAGTCAACCAGAGTTACCCTTACACAAGTCAGCCAGAGTCACCCTTACACAAGTCAGCCAGAGTCACCCTTACACAAGTCAGCCAGAGTCACCCTTACACAAGTCAGCCAAAGTCACCCTTACACAAGTCAGCCAGAGTCACCCTTACACAAGTCAGCCAGAGTCACCCTTATACAAGTCAGCCAGCTAGTCCCCTGATATGTATTCTAACTCCCCCCACCTCCGTGTGTGTGTGTGTGTGTGTGTGTGTGCTGCTGAAGATTGAACTCAGGACCCCATCCATGGTAAGCATGTGGTCAACTAAGTACCTTACCTTATTGAAAGAGCGAGCTCGGGGAACAAGTGTGCAGAATAAGGGGCGATAAGATCCCCAAACCACAAGGAAACATTGGAGATGGTAGGTACATTCATCATCTTTACTGTGGCAATCTGTTCTGCATGAGTCAATGTTAAAACTCATCCAATTATACACTTTAAATATGTGGAACTTGTATTATGTTAACAAAACTACTTTAAATGTTTAATCAGAACCACATTAAACAGTGTGTTGAAATGTCTGCAAAATAACGACCCCTGAAAACTAATGCACTTTGGGTTTGCTCTATTTAAAGGCCACCTGAAGCTTGGCATTTAGCATCATCCGAATGGCTGCTGGGTCATAAAGCCCACCACTGAGCACCGTTAGCAGCCTCAGTTTATTCACTAAGCTAAGCCATCACTGTAGATGGTTTTTAGGGGACGGAGGAGAGCAAGAGAATGAGGGTTGGAAGGTGAGGACTAAATGACAAGAGTATTACATCTGGAAATAACAGAAATGATTTTTGTGTGGTTGCACATATCCATGAATATACTAGAAACTATGAAATTGTATGTTTAATGGATCAGTTGTATAGTACGGAAATTATACTCCACAGTCAAGAAATCATACTCGTCACTCAAGAAAGCTTCTTATAAAAAGAGAAAGTGCCGGGCGTGGTGGCGCATGCCTTTAATCCCAGCACTCGGGAGACAGAGGCAGGTGGATTTCTGAGTTCGAGGCTAGCCTGGTCTACAGAGTGAGTTCCAGGAAACCCTGCCTCAAAAAGAGAGAGAGAGAGAGAGAGAGAGAGAGAGAGAGAGAGAGAGAGAGAGAGAGAGAGAGAGAGAGAGAGAGAGAGAGAGAGAGAGAGAGAGAGAGAAAGTAGTGATGAGATCTGAACACTTCTTTGCTGTGGTGTTTGGATGAGAAAGTCCCCCAGAGGCTCAGGCGTTTAAATACTTGTTTCCCAGCTGGTGTCACTGGTGGCAAGGTTGAGGAGGTGTGGCCTTGCTCCAGCAGGGTATCGCTGGGGGTGGGGCTTGGGGCTTCCACGCCTGGCACCACTCCCACCCAGCTCTCTGTGCTTCCTGCTTGCAATTCGAGGTCTGAGCTCTCTGGCTTTCCAGCTGCCATGGAGCATCTCCCTCTTCCCTCACTACAAAGCAACAGCTTTTATTTACAAACGAACTGCCTGGCAGCTTCCTCAGGAAACTCAAACAAACATGACCTCCAGCTGAGCAGCCAAAAAGAAAGCAAGGCAAAGACTACTTCTTCAGGAATTGAGGGAGATGGCTGAGTGGGTAAAGTGCTCACTGCACAAGCATGAAGACCTGAGTTCTGGTCCCCACCATCCCCACAAACGCTGACCTCAGCACTAAATGGGTGCAAACAAGGATTCAGGAATCTGTGATGGGCACACAGGCATGTGTGTTAGTGTTCTGTTGCTGTGACAAAACACCAGGAGCCAGGCGTCTTGTAGAAGGAAAAGTTTATCTGGGCTCAGGGTTCCATCCCAGTGGAGATTCGTGGCAGCAGGCTGGCATGGCAGCGGGAACACAGGTCCGCCAGCCTAGCTAAGTCTGTGAGCTCCAGCTTCAAGGATAGACTGTCTCAAAAACTAAGGTGGAGGGGGATTAAGGAAGATGCCCAATGGCGCATGCACACACACACACACACACACACACACCCCAGAAAAGTTAAGAAGGATTTATAAATATTTCATCACAACAGAGTTTGAAAGCGAATGTAGAACAGGAGAGAAGGAGGGAGGGAAGTGATTCTTGATTTCTTGAAGCAAACAAGGTTGTTTGTTTGTTTATCTAGACCAAGATTGTCTTGGTTCATTTTCCTTCATGGAAACTGCAAAAGGGAAACTCATAAGGCCCATAATTAAAAGAATACTAATGTTTTGGTTTCCTTGAGGAAAAGGAAAAAATCCAAATGTTCTCTGTGCCAGGTCAGGTGGTGCGGCGTGCCACACTGAGAGGGCGCTTCTGGGTCACATAAGCTGCTCCCTCAAGCTTCCCAAGGAAAACAACCAACACGCCTGTTTTGAAGTAAACAGACAGCTTTGGTCCCAGGGAGTAGCAGCAAACTGTGGGCTGTTGTGCTGGGGGGGGGGGGAGAGATGCAAATCACCCAATGAGTGGGGAACACTGCTCTGCACATCCGAATCCACCCTTGGAGGGGAAGACTTTCACAGAGAACCTTTTATGGTTCAAACAAGCAATTTTTTAGACAATTTGCCATTTTAAACATCCAGGACAAATCCTATTATGAGCAACTCTTGGGATCTGTAGTCTTTAGTTGTACTGGAATTTTTTTTTCTGTGTCCAATGTACACAAAGACTACCTAGTCATTTTGGAACAAAACAAAGGATGGAATTTTCCAATGAGTAGATAAGGGAATTGCCTGCAGCTGAAGAAAGTATAGAAAGTGTATTTTCAGACTGAAAGCACCTGCTAGGTACTGACTACAGGGAGGAGTACAAAAGCAAGCTGTCCGGGTGAAATTTTAGAAAGTAAGGACCAGTGAGATGCCTGGGTTTGCTCAGTGTTGGAAGTTTCAAGCCATCATCAAGTGACTCTGTTGCTCTGTGCCCGTGAGGGGCAGCACAGCACGGCGAGGGAGCTACAGCAAGCCCCTTATGTTCCTGCCCAGACATGAAAGAAAGGAGAAAGGAATGAGAGTCCCACTGTCACCTTCAAGGGCATGCCACCAACGGCCAGGAGACTTCCTACTGCCCCTACCTCTGAGTGTTTCTACCGATTCTCAATAGCATGAGGCCGAAAAATGAGCTTTTAACACATGAGCCGTGCAGGTCAAGTAAGATTTAAACCACAGAAGAACGTCTCCCAGGACTGAGAGAGAAAGAAGGCCACACAGTCAGGGAAGAGCATAACATTGGTTCCCATCTCCCAGGGCCCACTCTTTTCACCCAGCCACGCTGGGGCAGCCTGTTTGCCAACTTGACAGCATCCTCCAAGTAATGAAACTCACGAAGCTTCTGTTTCCCTCCTAAAAATGCTGCCTGCCAGCCGGGCATGGTGGCGCACGCCTTTAGTCCTAGCACTCAGGAGGCAGAGGCAGGCGGATTTCTGAGTTCGAGGCCAGCCTGG
>NC_034591.1:16333475-16337554 GCF_900095145.1 Mus pahari
CAGCCTGGTCTACAAAGTGAGTTCCAGGACAGCCAGGACTAAACAAAGAAACCCTGCCCCGAAAAAACCAAAAAAAAAAAAAAAAAAAAAAAAAAAGCTAGTGTGGGCTATCAGTAAGTTCCAGTAAGCACTAGTATGCTCCAGTAAGTTCCGGTAAACTATACATAAAGCCTGAGTCTCAAAAACAAAAACAAACAAGACAGTTTCCATGTCCCTTTGACTCACCCTAAACAGCTCTGAATATAAATGTTTATCTATTAATCTCTCACCTAATTCTAAAAGGATCTTAAAAAACTACTGAGGCCAGGCGTGGTGGTACACTCCTAGTAGCACTTGATAATTTTACAAGTTTGAAGCCAGCCTGGGCTACAGATCAAAACCCCGTCTCAATCAACAAAAGCAATTTATTGGGTCCCAGGTTAAATCTGCAGCAGGGCAAATACATGCATATATGTGTTTGTATACATGCATAGATAGATAGAGAGAGAGAGAGAGATACACTATATAAAGATGACTATGAATATTTCTAGCATGGAAGTGATAGACGATTTCTTTTTCCCCATCTCTCCCCGCTTCTAGTCCCCTTTTCTTAAGCCTTTCTGTGTAGCCCTGGCTATCCTGGTACTTATTATGTAGACCAGGCTGGCCTTGAATTCATAGATCCACCTGCCTCTGCCTCCTAAATGCTGGGATTAATGGTGTGCACTACCCCTGGCACGATATAAGATTTTCAAGCCTATATCCTTTAAAAAAAGACAAGCAACATTTATCAAGCAGATCTAATGCCAGAATCCACCTCCACTGGCACAGTCCCCTTGCCTCTTCCCACCGTAGACCAAACCCTTCAGGAATGCCCCTGACTCCCCAAAGGGTGGGCAGGATCAGAGTTAAAGAAAGATGTCAGGAAGTACAGGTGGAAACCAAGAAAGATTTGAAGGAAAAGAAGATGCCCCTGTAATGGGAACTCTCACCCACTCATCCACCGCTGCCAAAACCTACCTTATGCTAAAGGGGAACAAATGACACCATAGCAAAGCTACTGTCCTTAAAGGCTAACAGACACAGCCAGCCTTCACAGCTCTGCAAAGGACATCAAAAGATTTCTTTTATAGCAGGCCGGCCAAGTACAAGGATCAAAGGCACACTCTAGGTCATGGCTCACTTTGCAAGATCCATCCAAACTGCTACTTTCTAAAATACAGCATGCATTTTCTCATCTTCATCTGGAAAACCTCTGCAAAATAGTTTTCTAGGACCACCACGCAACCCTACCAGTCAGACCTGACCACTCCACCCCTCTGTTTCTAAAGCACTTTACCCCAGCCTCTGGCTGCAGACTGGAAAGATTGTTTACACGTTCTGTGCTACTGCACAGGCCCCACAGGGTGTGGTCATGGGACTCATTTGTCTCTTCAAAACTTGCAATTATGTCTCATCATACAGAAACACCACAAATCACTAAATAGAGGGCCATACCTCCCAGAAAAGCTAAGTCATATCTATGTACACAAAGTACACAAGCCATCCAAACCAGCCGCGTGCTGCCCACCTCTTTGGAACCAGGAACACTGCTATGATTCTTCTCCATTATCAGCCATCTGAGCACATTTGGGATGGAGATGTTTTTCCATGTTGGCCATGGGTTGACAAATCTCCCGTCTTTCCCTTTCTTTGACTTGGTCACGTCCTCCTCTAGTCTGTAATCCAGCTTGAAGCTTTTCCTGGAGAACCTAGAAGACACGCTTCCTCCTGAATTCTGCACTGAATTCTGGCGCTTTCTCAGTGTTTCTTTTGGATACTGATAACTTGGCGCTGGAGACTGGCTGTCCTCATATTCATCCATGTCCCTCGGTGAGAAGCTTTGAAAAGCAAAAGGAAGAAGGAAAGGGGAGATTACCAAGTTTAGCAAAATCATCAAAGCATATTAGACAGCACCATTCTCAGCCAATGGTATTTCCCCAACCATATCAGAGTATTTATTATGTCTGTATTGACTCAAAACTTGCTGCCGGGTGTGGTGGCGCACGCCTTTGATCCCAGCACTTGGGAGGCAGAGGCAGGCGGATTTCTGAGTTCGAGGCCAGCCTGGTCTACAAAGTGAGTTCCAGGACAGCCAGGGCTATACAGAGAAACCCTGTCTCGAAAACAAAACAAAACAAAACAAAAAACAACAACAAAAAAAACTTCTTGCTGCAAAACAAGATTTTAAGATCCGGTACTACTGCTTGCTAGAAAGAAAAGAAGTTTGCCTTCCCTATGGACATGCCAGCCAGGCCTTTCAGAAGTCCCTTCATGGCTGCAACCTAAAACATTATTTCCCTAGCCAGTGTTTAGACATAAGCATATCTGTTTCAGTGACATTCTACAGAGTAAACAGAAGTACTATTATGATCTGGATAAAAAGCCTCCCCAGCCCCCACAAAAGGCTCACGTGTTAAAGGCTTGGCTCCCAACAGAGCTGTTTTCAGGGGTGGAACTTTGTGAAGTGACTGGGTCATGGGGGCTCTGCCTTCATCATTGATGGATCCAAAATGGGCGCGCCCACTGGGCGCCGCCCACTGAAAGGAGGAGCTGGCTGGGAGGAGGTGAGGAGGGAGGGTGTGCACAGGAAAAGAGAACACACTCAGACCTCTCCCTAGCCGCCTTCTCCACTCCAACATGCCCTGATGTCAGCCTCCCCCGAGGCCCAGAAACATGGACCCCTCTAGCATGGACCAAAACCTCTGTGAACCACAACAAATACTTGCTCTTTTTAAATTGCTTCCCTCAGGACCATGGCACAAAAACAAAAAACCAAGAAGCCATATGGGCCCTTTCCATATCCATGTCAGCATAACTACCAATGTTTTGAGCAATAAAGTAAGACCGGCTTAGTTTCTTAAGATGCCTCAGTGATTCGAGTGCCTTATATACACGCCTGCTAAGCTTGGTCATTTTATACTCACAACAATCCGTAACCTATTCCCTAGAGAGTACAGATGAGTTCACCTGCCAAGGAAGGAGGCAGCACATCAACTGACCTAGCAACAACATAAAATTCTGTAATGCACACTTAAAACTGCCAAGACACTAAAGTCTCCTGGCTGTGAAGAAATGTCCCACCTTTTCTTCATCTTGATTTTCCCATCTATAAAATAAAGATAAAAACATCACTGGCTCCCGAAGTTACTGAGAAGACTGAACAGCCTAAGCCAATGAAATCACCGGAGACTCAGGCACACAGCAGCTTACCTTAGCTGCTACCACTGTTACTACACCTACCATTACCCACACTCAAGACTCCGCAATCCTTGATTGTGAATCATGCAGGACCAAAAATACTCAGAACTGGGAAATAATGCATTAAAAGTATGAAGTTACCCGCTATGTAGGACTTTGTTTCCTTCCTACTGATTATATTAAGCAAACACATGCTTTCTAATTGGTTTAGAATCAAAACATACATAATTACACACCATATGACCCTATTTTTAAAAAGGCACAAATAACAGAAAACCAAATGTTCTTTTCCTGGCTTTTGGGTGATGAGATACAAAGATGCCGGAGAAAGAAAGAGAAAGAACACAAGCCCCAGGAGCACATGAACATGCCCCGGTTTTCTTTCTCTAATATGAGGGTAAATACTCATCCACCTGGAGAATAACCACTGGAGAAAAGAAACCGGAGCTAACAGAAGCTCAAACAGCCTCTGGGGGAGCCCTGAGAGGGGCTCCCGGGCTTCATGGCTTAGGCAAACAGCCTCTCTAATCCTCCTTTTTCTCACCTGTAAAATGCCCACCTACCCTGTGGAGGAGGTCTCAAAGGATTAGGTGGTATAATGGACATTAAGTGTACCCAAATGCTAATCCTTTTCTGTCTAACCTGGTTAGCTGACCAAACATCTAAACTCTGTATATTCTAAAGCTTCAAGGGTTCTGGGTAAGGTGCCGCCTCACTGTGAGTTCTCACAGACTCACTTTTTATGTCTTAAAAGTTAAGTCTAGGGCTGGTGAGATGGCTCAGTGGGTAAGAGCACCCGACTGCTCTTCCGAAGGTCCGGAGTTCAAATCCCAGCAACCACATGGTGGCTCACAACCATC
>NC_034591.1:16338289-16351211 GCF_900095145.1 Mus pahari
GAGTTCAAATCCCAGCAACCACATGGTGGCTCATAACCATCCGTAACAAGATCTGACGCCCTCTTCTGGAGTGTCTGAAGACAGCTACAGTGTACTTAAATGTAATAAATAAATAAATCTTAAAAAAAAAAAAAAGTCTTTGGATGGCCGGAAACTTTCGGGATGAGACAGTCAGGTGGAGGCAGTCAGACCTGGCGGCACCCCAGGCAAAGCAGACGCCTGACCTGCTGGATCTGAACTTGAGTTCGACATCACAGGAAGCAATGGATAATCATGGGATCCAAGCTGCTGCAAGAGTGGCAGCAAGGGGACAGAGTGACATCTGTCCGGGTACCTGCTCCTTTTCCCAGCCCTGCCTCACTCTCTCATGAGTCATCTACAAAATAGGTCTGCACACCAAATGACCGTCCTCACTTAACACTTTCCGTGACCCTTCTACAAACACACTGTCTTCACAGTTGGTCTACTCTAAGCAGATCTCATGCAAATGAAACAAAAGAGAGGAGCCCCAAGGGTTTCTCCTGCAAAAGTCAGCAAGGTGGTTCAGAAAGGCTGAGGCTTCTGCTCTACTCACACTCCCCTGCCTCCACACAGCAGCCCTTACCTTGATTCTCAGATCTTACCGTTCCTACCTTGAGGCCACCAAATGCCTCCACAGGAACTCTACCTATGATTTTCTAGTGTCTGGGATTGGGGGGCAGGGGGTGTATGAAAACTAGTAGTCACAGCGTTTTCTAATACTTCCATGATGTCATGGGACGCTGGATGATGACACCACACACATGCAATCTCTTTGAGAGGCTGAGCAGAGGAGAAGCACAAGGAGAACTGAACCCGGACAATCTGGAAAGAAGGTTTCAGAGGCAAAGTCCTGAAAGGCCATTCAGTGGATGTGGAAAAATGACAACCTGAGCCTAATGCCATGGAGACACACAGAGCCTGCCTGAGAGCTGAGCCACCCGAGAGGGCCTCTCCAACTGCTGCCTTCTGGTCGCTGTTAGTGTCTATAGCAACAATCTCACAAAGGGAAATCTCACTAGAGGAAAAAGCATGAAAACTAGAAGCGAGTTCTTTTTTTTTTTTTAGTTATAATATATTTATTATTATTATTATTATTATTGTTATTGTTATTATTTTCTTTATTTACATTTCAAATGCTATCCCGAAAGTTCCCTATACCCCACCCCCACCCCTGCTCCCCTACCCACCCACTCCCACTACTTGGCCCAGGCCTTCCCTTGTGATAGAAGCGAGTTCTATGTACTGCAAAGCTCCGCCTCTGAGCTTTTCAAACACAAATCTGCTACAAAAGAAAAAAAAAAAAATGGCAGTTGCATATTGTAACCACCAAGTACAGTGGATATTAACTTCAGCTTCTTTAATAGCTGAAGGACTCAGCCCCTCTAACCAAAGGGAGGTCTGAACCATGACACTGTAGAAATAGTTTACTTCAGTAACTGCACACATGGGTAAAATGCTTTCTGAAAACAAGAATCCTCTATCAGAATTGTTTCATACTTTTGACATTTAAGACATGCCAGCTCCCTAGAATTCAATACTGCTTTATCATTTGAAAAGTGAGAGGGGAAAAAAAAATCACAACAGTACAACATATGTTTGGGGCTTCAACTTTTGCATAAATTAGGAAGCAGCAGATTAGAATTCCTACAACAGACATTTTATAAATACCGGGTGACTGGTACAACAGGAATGCTGACACTACATCTATAAAATACCTGGATTATGTTTTCAGATACCAGACTGAATAAAGCCACACTTGCAGACACTTTCTAGTTGTTCACCTTACATTTACTGGAAGAAAAGAATCCTTTCACTACAATGCTAGATAGCATAGGTTAAAAAATAAAAACATCCCAGTTCTCTGAAATGTCTCTAAAGGACTTCAGGAGAGTCAAATGAATTCTACCCATCCCTGAAATTCTGTAAGACGCCATGAGCGACACCCACAGACATGAAAAACTGTGCTGTGAGGGCAAATATGTCCAAGCCTGGGAATGACACTGTATAACAAAAGGAGAATGTTCTGTGTGAAGATCATTCATTAATTAAATAATTATATAGCAATAGATATTTTATTGCATACAATACATACACTGTCTTGTTTAATATTGTTTAATATATTAGAAACAGTAAGATTAATATAAAATATATAATAGATATTAAATAGATATTTGAATGTATATATATACATACACATTTTATACACACACACACATATATATATATATATACACACACATATACACACATATATATATACACACACATGTGTGTGTGTGTGTGTGTGTGTGTGTGTGTGCGTGTGTTAGGGTCAGGGTTAGGATTAGGGTGTTAGGGGTAGGCATGACAGGCCTAGAAACCTAGACGCAGTCCTGAGGCGAAAAGTTCACGGAAACTTAGTCTCCTGGAATTGTGGCATCCTGTATAACGAATACTCCAATAATGTCCTTGCTTTAGTCGGTGAACGAATCTGTGTGCTTTCCCTCAGTATTGTTTTATTATAGGTGTCTCCAAGCCAAATACTTAAGCAAAATTGAACTTTGCTTCCTGGCCTTCACCAATGCCCTAGGTAGTCTTGAGCCAACCCTGGGCTTGGAATTCAGTAAGAATGTTGCCTATTCAGTGACATTCAGAATTGCCTCTAGTATTGTAAGAGAGATAGTGAAAGAAATCAGGCATTACTATCTACTACTAGAGTTAGAAATCTCAGGGCAAGCTTAGCAAAGTACACTTAGAATCTTCATTACAGTCAGGTATGGTAGACTACATTGCATATTAAAAGAAGGTTGGTGAGTTCTTCGAACAAATGGAGATTCCCTACAGATACTTAAAAGAGAAGCCAAGTTACTCCCATTGCTGGAATTTACAATGACCTAGGAAGAAGTTGTGGTCTAAGAAGGAACTAGAGTAAATACTTAGAACTATAGATAGCTGAGCCACTCCCATACACAGGAATTTACAATGGCCTAGGGGGAAGATGGACTATACAACAGACTAGAATTGGAAATATGGCAAGGGCATGAAGCCCTTGCCCATGCTTTTAAGATTAAGCTGGCCTTAGGTGGGGCTGCTTTTGATCTCAGTTGTTAACACTGATTTTTATCCCAGTTGGTTCCTGTTAGCTTTTAGTATGCATTCCTCTGTTTTGTTGTAAAAATAATTTTGCAGGGCTGGAGAGATGGCTCAGCGGTTAAGAGTGCTCTTCTGAAGGTCGTGAGTTCAAATCCCAGCAACCACATGGTGGCTCATAACCATCCATAATGAGATCTGATGCCCTCTTCTGTGGTGTCTGAAGACAGCGACAGTGTACTTACAATATAATAAATAAATAAATCTTTAAAAAATAATAATAATAATAATTTTGCATCAGATAACTTCAATGTTCCTTGGATGGCCTCACTTAACTTCTCTGTTTTCTGTAATATATAAGACTGATGCTCACTTTGACATTACATTCAGATACAGCACACTCCCTTGTGTCCATGTCTGTTTGTCACCTTTCTCGACGACTCCCTACCCACCTGTAACCGGAACCCTGATTTCTCCCGAGGATTGAGGGGGGCTGACTGAGGCTGGTCGTCAGCAGGAGGTAGGGTATAAAGCATAACAGTCACTAGCAGTTGCTGGAGCCCTATACTTACTTAGGAATGAGACAGCACAATGGCAGGCTTGTTATCCCACTCAAGCTGCCACAGTGGCACATCCTTTGAAAGAAAGGGTTACAAGAAGAAACTACAATCAACAGTAAAGATTTTTACAAGGAAACCAGGCCCAGGCACTACTGAGGTCAGACCCTGGCTTCTTCAACACAGACCAAGAATCGGAGGGAGATAGGAAGTCAGTTTCAGATCAACTAATAATGCCACGAGGTTCAAAGGAGGCTTCAGACGCTGAAAGTCAACTCAGTATACTCTCTTAATGAACAGGAAGCATGTAGTAAATTATAAAAGCATTTTTAAAAGCAGAACATAATTAAAATATACTAAACTTGACTGTCTGGGAAAAATCACAAACATTTCACAAATATTTAAAAATAAATCCGTCCAAACATTGCCACTGCTACTCCTCTCTATGCTGTAGTTTTACAACTCTTAGTCCAGTACCTGGCACACAGTAAACCTTCAGTAACTATAAATTGCCATTTTATTACACTCTAAAACACTAATATATGTGAACTAAAGATAATGGAATAAATAAAACGAAATGGAATCAACTCAGGAATGAGTCTTCACTTTTATTTCTGAATAACAGAAGCCTTGGTGTTCTTAGAATTCTCACAAGTCTTAAAAATAAGACCACCATGCCCAAGATTTTACCAACTCCAGAGCTCTTTCTGGATCCACATGGAAGCTCTCAGAAGCCTTGAGAGTCTCTTGGCTTTGAAAATAATAACAATCTTCTCTACCACATTCCTTTTTGTCCCTTCATTGTCCCCCAAGAGCAAAGACTACAAACTTCCAATACCTACCATGGACCAGCACTTCTGACAGGGTTCGGAGCCCCAGCTAAAATGTCCACAATGGGACAACACAAAAGGCAGGCAAGGCCAGCTCCAGATAAATCACACCCCTTCAGCATCTCGGCGTCTGACCTGTTCAGTCAAAGATCACTTATCTAAGTACCCCCCACCTCCTCTCAATGGTCAAACCAGGCTGCCCAGAAAGGACCTGATCTCTAGCATGTGCCTGATAAGCCTTCTTAGAACAGTTCTCGTCCAGCCGGAGAGCAAAGCCTCATGCCTGATCCCCAGTGCTGAGGGCACATCAGAATTAACTGTGGAGATTTTATACTGTGCCTGAGGCTGCTGAGACAAACCTCTGAAGGACCAACCCATGGGCCAAACCTGGTCAGGGATCAAGGCTGAGAACCATTTCTGTACTTTAAGTCACTAATCATCAGCACAAAGAGGTTCAGGCATTTAGGAAGGTCCCAAGGGTCTCTCTGGTATTCTAGAATTTAGGCTAGGTTGGCATTAATCTCTTTTACCAGTTGGTGCCATAATCATGAGATATATTATTTGCAGTACTGGATGGGGAAGACTACCTTGCCACCTATAAAGTAGATAAGTAACAGACTTATAGTCTATTTACTTGAGTCCCTATTTTAGCTCTGCTCCCAGAGAGCCAAGCCAAGGGGAAAAAAATACAATCAGTAATATAACAATACCTAGCAGTCAATACCCAAGTGCTAAGTGTTCAACAAATACTTGTGGAATGAAAACATGAAGAACAGGACTCAATTAGAACACCTGCTGGAAATCAAATAAAAAGAGAAACAAGAGTAAAGGGCAAAGAGACTTAAGTCAACACAGGGCGCTCTCACTAACTGGAGAAGGTACGAGGAATGGCTGGAAGGGTGGAGTCCACAGCTGGACCCGGTAAAGACAAAAGAGATCCACCATAAACTCCAGCCTCCCTGGTCCAGGTGAGCAGCTACATCTCCAGCTTTCCGGCAAGGGATGGCCACGTAGGTCAGACCCTGATCAACCTGATTTAACCACAAGCCACATACAGTGCTACTGGTAGTCTCCCCACGAGAAAGGAGCTCACTGTCCGGATTGCTCCTGCATTTGCTATAGGAAGCCATCTGGAGCCCACACTCCAGGAACGGCACACGCCACACTAAGTCAAAACAGTTCAGTTCTGTACTTTCTTCATGTTTAAGCAATGCTCCAAACTGTCCCAATGCCAGTCCTGTCCAATATAGCTGCCATAACTGGAAAGTTTAAAAGAGTATCTTAAAAAAAAAAAAAAAAAACAACTAAGGGTAAGGCTTGCATAAAGTCAGAAAAGTTAGTAACAGTTAAGTCTCAGGGTCCAACCCATGCTGATCAAACCACAAAGCCCGTGCTTCCACTGATCAAGTCCAACCTACAAGGAAAAATCCAATGAGTTATCTTTAACAGCTAAGTACAACCCACAATTTAAAAACTAAAACTACTAGCATTGACATAGGTTAGCCTTAGTTTGCTTATTTATTTATTTATATATGTATATATGCATGTATTTTTGAGACAGGGTTTCTTTGTATATCCCTGGCTGTCCTGGAACTTGCCTATAGACCAGGCTGGCCTCAAACTCACAGAGATCCACCTACCTCTGCCTCCCAAGTGCTGGGACTAAGGCATTCGGCACCACTGCCCCATCTTACTTTGCTTTCAACAATGTGGTTTTTTTTCTTTTCTAAGTAACAAGCTATTAGTAGGAATTCAATAAGCACTATTTCCTTAAAAAAAAAATTACTCCTTTAATCTTGCATGGTTTTCAAATTGTACTGCTTTAATTACGTGTTCTAACTTGGAATTATACAAAAGACCCATCAACAAATAATAAGATTAATTAACAAATTAATAAGATTCTATGTTTCAGTTATATGAAATGAAAATATAAACATGGGGACTTGAACATACTTTCCTTGCTTTGAAAAGGTGTCATAAATTCAGCCTGCATTTTATCTTTCTAGAAAGAGACATCTCCAGGTAGGGCATCAATGTGTATAGTTTTAGGGAAACTTCCCACTATTCACATTTCCAGTCCTGCATCCTGCAAAGCCCCGCCCCTTCAACAGCCAAGGCCTACTAATCAGTAACACAAAATGCATCCATACTCCCAATAAAACTTATACAAGTTGAACTAAAGGTGGAACACTGACTTAAAATATGATTTGAAAGTATCTGAATGGCCCTGCAAAAAAGAAATCACAAAGCTGTGCACATCCAGGCTTATGCTTAGCCAAGAAGATGTTGCTGAGAACATCAAAAGTTTATTAGGTCAAAATTCTTCACTGGAAGGATACACTGTGCACTGGCACTAATCCCATGTAAACAAAAGTTTACATGGACGCCCAGCCAGCGGTAAGGCATCAACAGCCCCTCAACAGTGTCAAAAGGACATCACCTCTGCAACAGTAAAAGCAGGTTTAGAGATCATGACAAGCTAAGCTTTCCTGAGAGAAGCAGAAGTGGAAGCTACAGAAGTTGAACCAAGTCCATACCCTCCAGGGTCTCTTGCCATTTGAATATCTATCCCATGACAAAAGTCAACACATGTGTGACCTCCTTACAGGCAAAGCGAGCCAGGCCACAGAGTTATAGAATGTTCCCAGGATCTGGATCTGGCCAGAGGAGTCTAGACTGTCTATTAGCCATGTGCTCCCCTTAATTATCCTTGGATAATTAAGATCACATCTCACCTAAAAATCCTTAGCAGAGCACACAGAGACATGGTCCGCTCAGGGAAGAGAAATGACATGCTCTATCTCAAGGTCAGGACTTTGTTTAGTTTAAATTTAAAATAATAATAATAATAATAAGTCCAGAAACTGCTGAATCGCCTATTAGTTACTTGAACTCCAGGAGAAAAGAGGGTGAGCTTGGCTCTTTCTCTAACTACAGTAAAAGAGAGGGTGAGCTTGACCCTTCAATGAGTTTTCTAAGCAAGCTAAAAAAAAAAAACCACATTTAAAACGGGAACAATTATCTCTGTAGATTGAGCAAGGGGCTTCAAACACAGAAAATAGCTTCCAAAACAAATGACTGTGGTCATCTAATAGCTGTAAGCCAAGGGTCTGATAAAGCAAACAAGTGAGCGAGCGGTTTAAAGGACCGCTGATGTCCAACCTTCATTCTTCTAACTGAGGAGGAGGATTACAAAATCATATGAGTATATCAGACATTTTCTATTTGGTCGTTATGTTAGTGACCCTTAGTATGGAAGGTACCAGCTACATATACACAGAGCTCTCTCCTAAGGAGTAACAGGGTTGTTCAACTAGCCATGCTAGCTTCCGCCCTTTGCTTTTTCTCAGTTTTGCTACATATCCCAGATTAGCCTGGAACTTTCTATGCAGCCCAGACCAGCCTCCTACTCACAATCCCTCACCTGTCTTTTTCACCTACATACTGGAATTATGAGCATGCGTTCCCACACTCAGTATTATGAATTGTTTTTCTGTCGGCTTTTGATTTATGCTGATCCATTTAAATCTAGTCCCATGACTCCACAGCCAATGATAATGGCCATCCCCAACTTTTTATCCAGTTTAAAGGTACAGTCTATACTGCACTGGCAACCTATACTGTGTGATCTTGGCTTGCCTGCTTCATCTGTTTAACATGAATCAGTTATTGCCCTACAGTACCCAATGGCTAAAATCTCCCAGGTTCATGAATTCCTGTCTTTAATCCATGGAGTAGGATTAATAAAGTCATGTACTTTATATCAGCAAGATCAACTAAAAATAAACATCCAAAAATATCTTGAAAAAAAAGCTTAAGTTATAATACATCAGTTAAGGTTAGTTGGCAGTAGAATGAGTACAACTATGTATGGACTGCTCCTGGAGCTAGCCAAGAACATATATAACCTGTTGAAAAAGTCGATTAATAAAATAAAAACAGAATAAATGATTACTAGGCTCAAAAAACGGGTCAAGTAAAGCAGTAAGTTATAAACACGTAGAATTCTTCAGGAATGTAGGAGTTAGAATGACGATTGCTTCAACCTTGCGGTGGAAATCACTGGAACTGATGTTCATGCCAATGTTATACAGGCCTAATAGTACTTCAGTTAAAACACTTTTACTTGTTTATTTTATGTGTGTTTATTTTAATCTATAGTACCAACATAGACAGGGCGCTCCATGCAGCCACATTCTTACTCATACAGAATGAAAAGGGATGGGAAACCCCACTATAGCTACAGCTATGCACCGAGAGAAACATACACACACACATGCACACACGCACACATAAATACACATGTGCACTCGTGCACACAGAAAACAAACTAAAGTTAAAATATAAGCTAAATTTCCACAAAAATCCCTTTGGCTTTCTAAATAAATACCTAGAAGAATATCAAGACTTCTTTCAAACAAATAGGTAGGAATGACTCACCAACTAAAGTATAACCGAAACAATAAAACAACCCTGACCTTATGACAGAACCCTTATGTTAAAATGTCTTCAAACAGTCACACTGAACATTAAAAATCAGTTTTGCGCACATGCCTTTAATCCCAGCACTTGGGAGGCAGAGGCAGGCGGATTTCTGAGTTCAAGGCCAGCTTGGTCTACAAAGTGAGTTCCAGGACAGCCAGGGCTATACAGAGAAACCCTGTCTCGAAAAAACCAAAATCAGTTTTGCATAGGACGAGCAACAATATGAACCAACCAGTACCCCCAGAGCTCCCGGGGACTAAACAACCAACCAAAGAGTACACATGGAGGGACCTATGGCTCCAGCCACATATGCAGCAGAGGATGGCCTAGTCAATGGAGAGGCCCTTGGTCCTGTGAAGGTTCTATGCCCCAGTGTAGGGGAATGCCAGGACCAGGAAGCAGGAGTGGGTGGGTTGGGGAGCAGGGGGAGGACAGAGGAAGGGGATAAGGGTTTTTTGGAGGGGAAACCTGGAAAGGGGATAACATTTGAAATGTAAATAAAGAAAATATCTAACAAACATAAAAAATAAAAAATCTGTCCGATTGAATTTGGAATTGTGGGTGGAAAAGGAAATAGGATAAACACACTAAAGATGTTTGTCTCTTGGACACTTGCTATATAATTCGTGAAGCCAGTAAGTCTGTAAAAATATTAACAAAATAAAATCTTTGATAATTATGACTGTATTTCCAATTGACTTACACCCATTTCAAACCCTGGAATCCTCTTAGATTCTGATTTTAAATGCACATCTTTGCCCTAAATCTCTAACAGAGCTAACATTTCCTTACAACAAAAATCAAACTATTCTTTTAAAAAATTAGACTGTTGTAAGATACAAGTAATCATCCTTTTAAAGATTATGTAACTTCTTTCTAAATCATGTTGTTACCACTAACTTCTACCCAATGTGACAAAACAGAACTGTTATACTTCCATCTGTTAATAAAGATGAAAATTATTTCTTAATTTAAGAGAAGTGTGTTGCAAGAGTGACTTTCTGACTTCATGCTAAGCCAAAACCACCCATGCAAGAAGTCACAGCATAACAACATGTAAAGCAGCCTTTATAGTACATATACAGTAAAGGCAAAGCAAGAATCCCATTNTTTTTTTTTTTTTTTTTTTTTTTTTTTTTTTTTTTTTTTTTTTGATGATGTTGACTTTTCTCATTCCCTTAATGTTTTCTGGGTCCGACTGTTAGTACACATTATCCAGGTTCCACTGGAGACCTTGAACGCATATTCCCAATCACCCGGTTCACACCGCGCTCCTTGGGAAAGGGAGACCATCTGAACCGCCATCAATAATAGCCGATCTAATGAGCAAGCACAGTACAAAAGAAAGAAAAGGAAAAAAAGAAAAGAAAAGAAAGAAAAAAGTCTCTTGCCATCCTTCTCTAATCCCGCCTCGTACTTTTGTTCATTCTGTGGTTAAATAAGTTACTCTTAAAGAAAAACGGCAATAATGCTTTGGGGATGAATTCTTTTAGAACATAAATACTACACCGAAGCCGAAATAAGTTGCTCTGAGTAAGTTGTGGACCCCACTCATTTACATACAACCAAATGAAGATACACCCACTTGTATTCCTATCCGTGGAGCTGTAACCTGGGAATCTGCAGCAGGAATGGTAGACCTTAAATCCCAATACAGCTCCTTCCCTCTAGGCGCCTAAAAACGCGGTGGCTCTTCACGTCAGCGGATCCAGAGATGCAAGCTCCGCAACTCCAGAGGTGCGATAATTCAAAAGAAGCCTGCCACTCACAAGTGCATCTCCAGGAGGAGGCAGGGCTTGGGTGCTAGAAACCTACTCGAAACCCGCTGCACTTCACCGAGGTATCCGAACAGCCTCAGAAAGGCAGCTCCACGCAGATATCGAGACTAAGGGGCAAACCAGCGAAAGAGAACCGCGGTCGCCCAGCCGCCTCCCGCGAAGACCCAGGCAAACAGCAGGGAGGCTCTTCCCGCAGGCGCTCAGGTTCCCGGGGAGGCGGCGCGCTGCGTGTGGGCGGGGCCATGCCGGTGGGCGGGGCTGGAAGGCGGGGGCGGAGTTGGTTAGAAGGCGGGATGAAGCGAGGACGCTGGACGGTGCGGAAGCTCGAGGGGCGGAGCCAGCTTGCGAGGGCGGAGCGAAGGGGCGGGCTCACCTTGCGCGGAGGGCGGGCGGGCGCGCGCTGCGTCGCGTCTCCCCGCCTGAGGGCCTCGGCGCCGCGGGCCCGGCTGCCTCACGGCCCACGCCCGCGTTCCTCCTTCCCCGGCCCCGCCACCCCAGCCCGGCTGAGGACACCAACAGCTGCACGCAGCGCCTCAGCACGCGCCGCCTCCCCATCTTTGGTGGCGGTCGTCTCTTGACCATGCGGTCCCAGGCTGCAGCCCGGTCATACCGGACGCCACCCCCTGCCTGGCCTTTCCCAAGATGGCTGCCCCCGAGGACGGAGGCGCAGAGGCCTCCAGGCCATCTTGGTAAAGTCCGCGCAGCGAGCGGAACTGATACTGCCCAGCTCTCTGACCAGATTGGCTCGCTGCCTTCCAGGTCACGTGAGCTCGTTCCTCGACAGTTGCGAAACCCAGAAGAATCCGGTTGACCAATGTGCCTGTCGTGGCCCACTAGGTAGAACAGCACGGACAGTCTTGACTAAAGAGCTCGGTTACACTGATTATATATAGTGAGTACTGAGTATAAATGGCTCCACTACCTTGTGTACTCAGTTACATCTAAAATTACGTCAGCCTTCCGCATATAATGTTCTAAATGTCTGGCTTTTTGAAATCTCAGGATAAGATCAAAACATAAAATTACAATTCTGAAGTTCTTAACTGGTTGAAATTATTTCAAGAGATAACTTGCAAAGTCATATTAGAATTCGATGGTAAATAGATGGGCTGACAGTTTAAATACTCTGAAGGTCTTTGTGAGATATATTCATAGACCAGGACTAAATAGACTGAGATTGTGTTGGCAAAAAGAAAAAAGAAAAGAAAGACCAGGCATTAGTACAGTTACGCTAGGAATATGCAAACCAAACTATAATGCATTTAGAAAGTGACTATAACTTTATAATACTGCAGGGCACTGTCACTGTATACCTGATTTCCTCAGGGTAGTTTGCAGTTGTAACGGATTGCTTGTTTTCCTTTTGCTAGTTTTAAGTTTAGTATTCCTGACAGCTCTTTTGCGCCTAGGTGGGGCTGAATAATTCTCAGCAAGCATCAGCAAATTTTAAAAAAGAAGGGAAGACAGCACTATAAACTCAACCCCAAAGGACAGACTGCAATCACTGCTTCGACTCCTAGCATCCTTGCTAGGAAACTTTAAACATGTCATTTCTTGCTCTTATTCCGTGACTGAACACATTTCATATACACAAAAAAATGGGTCTGTATTTTCATGCCATTTAGATACATTTCAGATACAAAATTTCATTTGTCTGACTCTTCTAAGAAGAAATATTCTGGGTTTCACAACCACAATAGCATTTTCATACCTGTAAGAGGACAACAGAGTTGTCTCAAGACCCCCAAGACCAAACTTGCAGGCCAGTGGATGTGTTTGCCTCAGAGGAATAGAAGGCAGGAATAAGAGACAAAGACAGGAGATAGAGGACAAAGGGAGGAGAGAGGAACAAGAGACTGCCTCTAGATAAGTGGCCCAAAGGCAAATGGAGGAGGTTTATAAGGGTAAAATGGGAAACCCAGTTAGGATGAGGGGGGCTTAATTGTAATCTAGTATGGTAAGTAAGTGAACCGAAGGGGGCTTTGATTGCTGGACTTCAATATTTCTGCAGCTGCACCTTGGTAGGTGGCCTCAGGAGGAGGAAGTAGCCAGATAAGGAAATAGACCTTGCCGGCTGGCTAGCTCTAGGAATGTAATCTAACCGGTGGTGGTGGTGGTGGTGGTGGTGATGGTGGTGGTGGTGGTGGTGGGGGTGGTGATGGTGGTGGTGGTGGTGGTGGTG
>NC_034591.1:16351248-16361274 GCF_900095145.1 Mus pahari
TGGTGGTGGTGGTGGTGGTGATGGTGGTGGTGGTGGTGGTGGTGGTGGTGGTGATGGTGGTGGTTTGTTAGTTTTGTTTGTTTTGTTTTGTTTTAGCAAGGGGAGAGAGTGGGAGAGAAAGGAAAGGCCTGCCAGAGCCGTGCTTGCCACACTTGAGCTAACCAAAGTCCCTTCAGTACCTAAGAAAATAATTCCCTCCAGTTAGACCATACTCCAAGTTTCATGATCAAACCAGAAAGTCTTGTAGATGTCTGGGGTTGGAGGTGGGTGGGTGGCCATTTATGCATTTGTTTGCTTGTTTTTCTAAGTTTACTACCCAGCCTCACATATTACATTGTTTGTTTAAGTAAAAACCAACTAGAATGTTCAACTAATATTTTCGAGATATATTTCTATCCAAAGAGGGAGGTGAGCTTTTAGGTTAAAAAAAAAAAGTGTTTATTTGAGCATCTTAGAATTATAGCTCAAAAGCACCAATGGCAGTAAATCTACAAGGTGTCCCATTTGGAAAGGGTCTGAAAGTCCTCTTAAGGGTTAAAAGTTTAAATGAATTACAGGGGTTTGTCAAGAATCTTGTTTGGAGGGACAATTTATATCTATGAATTGTTAGTCTAGCACAGACCAGTAAAGACTGTACCAGTGTTCTAAAACAGGGTTTAGTTTATACAATTCTAGCAAGTTTTTCTCAAAAAATAAAAACAAAAGTAAAACGTTTAGTTTGACATGCCACCATGTTCACAGAGTGGTTACCTCAGCACAAGATATGAGCCTATGAGTCAGAAAATGAAAATGGAGTGCCTTAGCATGGTGGAGAGAGGCGTACTCAGGGCATCTCCTTGGGAGCTGGTGTTTTAGATAAGCAAGGTCAGTGTGTCTCAGGAAGGATCACAGTATGCAGGAAGGTCTGTTTTCCCAACCCAGCAAACACTACAGAAGTTTCAGAATTGTGTAAGAATCAGTTGTTTTCCCTAGAGAAACCAAAAGAAGCAAATCAGTACAACAAATTCTATCATGCAGGGCAAACCCTCTCCAGTTTGCTCTCCTTCACTTAGAACGAAATGAACATTGCACCCTAAGCGTTTTACTCATGGTTTAATTTTAGACTCTGGCCTGCTGAACTGAGTGAGTTTTATTTGCCTTTCCTATTTATGTCTCTCTTAGGAAGTGGAACACTCAGAACGTAAGGCTAACTCTTTGTTTTCTGAGTTGCTGATTTTTAAATGTTAATGTCATAAAGATGAGTAAATTTACACAAGTCCCTAAAAGTAGCTAATGACCTATGTAATTTTTTTTTCCTGAAGGCCAATGCTAGAGAACTATTGCTAGAAGACTTTAATATCAGATCTGTATTTATGGAGCTACCAACTTAAATTAAAGATTTCCTAACTATTAAAAAATATAGGCAAGGGAAAAAAGAAATCTCAAAGTTGAGTGGAAAAGAGAATGAGGGGAGTGAATTTATTAAAAATATGTTGTATGAAATTCTCAAAGAATTAATAGAAATATTGTTTAAAATATGTAAATCACATGTATACCGCCAAGGGATGACAGGAAGGCACTTATACAACTAAATTCTAATCACTTTTTAAAATTAACTGACTTTGACATGAGAAAACCTCCCTTCTACCTCCCAAGGACTTAGTCCCAATCCACCACTGTAGTTGTAATGTTCTGTTAATCTAAAACAATGGGGGTGATTGATAAAGGAAGGCAGGGTGCTGATAACAATGGATAGTTGTTCTGTTTTGGACCATTAGTCAGCAACTATTGGCAAAAACCCATAGTTTCCATTTGTTTCAAGCTTTTTTAAAGAACAGTTTCAACACTCATAGAAATGCTGCTGCTTTTTATGGTGAAAAAGAAAAGAAAAAAAGCACATGAACATCCACTATCCTAATCACCTGAAATGCACAGTTCAATAGTGTTGAGGATAGCAAGGCGACTCACCATGCAAAGGTGCCTGCCAACATAATTCAGCCCCTGAAAGACGAGAACCAATGACACAGTTCTCCACAAACACACTGTGGCATACATGCCCATACACATACCATGCACACATCCAATAATAATTATTTTTAAAACATTGTTGAATGGCATTTACTATGAACACAAAGAGACTAGCATATAGCTTTCTCCCCTGCCAAGATCAGAGGAGACCAAACTTTTCAGGTATATCTGTTTCTCCATTAAACAGCTGTTAAGGAACATTTCTTGTCCTGACTTTTCTCATCTACCTTGTGTTTCCATGTCTCTAGAAAAGCATTGGTACGTATCTTCTCATGCTTCCAATTCAGAGACTAGGATATGATTCTGTGTAGTAAACTGAATAACCCCCATCACCACCAATAACCCAAGACGCTTAATTCCTGACTCTTGGAATCTGTGAATGTTACCTTATATAGAAAGAAAGTTTTAATGCGGTGATTAAAGATCTTATGTCAGGTAAATTAGCCTGAAATGCCCGTGGGCTGTAAGGGTAATCACTCTAAGGATCATTATAAGAGAGAGGTAAGAAGACAAGTAGGCCAAGGGGAAGGTGACAGCACAGAGTGCAGTGATACAGCCACAGCCAACGAGGCTTCTAGCAGCTTCTAGAAAGAACCAATCCTCCTGAAAATTTGTCGAGAGCTCTAAGAAACCAGTCTTCGGGGTTTGGTTTCCAGAACAGTTGCATTGTTATATGTCACCAAGTTCATGGTAATTTTTTTGGGCAGCATTCAAACCCTAGTATATTCTCCCTTAAACAGTTTTTAAGTCTTAACATGAATTACAAAAAAACACTATCAGATGTGAGGGTGGAGGTACAGTGGAGGCTTAGTGGTACAGTACTTGCCTAGCATGAGTGAGGCTACAGCACACTCTAGTACAGCATATACATAAATCTATAATACATACATCGTTTCCATAGAGTAGACACAGAGCTCTAAACTATATGCAGTGACCTGTATACAGAGCTCAGTGAGGGCCAGTTTCTAGGCTTGGAGGACCAGTTTTATGAGTGGATGCTAGGGCAGAATGGGCCATTACCTTTGTTCCTGTCCCAAACAAGTTAGCTGCCCTAAGTCTCAGTTTCTTTCTCTTATAAAAGAATGAGACTAATTTACATAACTCCTAAAATTCCAGAGTTCTAAAATACAAGTCTGTTATAAAAATGTTTTACCTGGGATTTTATGTTCGCACTTCATTGCTGTTACAGCCCCTCTCCAGCGTCCCTACCCACCACAAAGTCTGAACTGATTGCTGACTGCATACACAACTCTCCTTGGGCAAATGTCACTTCTATTTGAAACTTTCTTCCCAGGCTTTACCCCCCTCAACGCTGAAGCCAAGAATTGTTGCCTTCAAGAGACTTCTACTTTCCCAAAGTATCTTGGCTTGTTCACAGATCTTTGAAGAGCACTATCAAATGATAGCGAGACCATTTCCACTTCTATTTCTATAACTACAATGTCAGACGCTCACATGCAAATATTCTGATTCATATTTATTTCTCTAGCACCTACTTGACACAGACAGTTATGACTGCGGATTGAATAAATAGATGATTGATTATTCTCTGAACTCAGAAGAACCTCCTTGGGGGTGGGAAGAGGAGAAAGCACAGAGAAATGGACATGAAGGTCAAAGGAACAGGAAGTATGTAACTTAACATGACATCCAGAGCCCTGGAGAAGAGGAAACTGATCTGCGTGTTGATTTAATTCAAAGCTATCCTCAGATACTCATTGTATATGCAATTTAGCATCTCTCTTGACCTTGCTTCAAAGTCAGCTTCTAAGCAGAGTTAACAGTCTGAGGTACCTCAGAGCAATCTGCCGATTAGAAGCTCTTAACTGGGGTGGATGGCAAGCAGCCATATGTGATTTGTCAACTCTGCACTCTGCACAGCTCTAGGCAGAGTCTTACAATGTTAGAATTTTGTAGCAGCTAGTTAGCAATTCTGTCCTTGTAGAGCTTTCTGGGTACAATTCATAAAACTGTATGCACTCAGTTTTCCTCTTAGGCATTAAAAACCACTTAAGAAACTCAGACACGGCCGGGCGTGGTGGCGCACGCCTTTAATCCCGGCGCTCGGGAGGCAGAGGCAGGCGAATTTCTGAGTTCGAGGCCAGCCTGGTCTACAAAGTGAGTTCCAGGACAGCCAGGGCTATACAGAGAAACCCTGCCTCGAAAAAACCAAAAAAAAAAAGAAAAAAGAAAAAAAGAAACTCAGACACATTTTGCTTTTTCTTGAGACAAGGGACATAGGAGAGCCCTATGCTGAAACTGTCTTATCTAGCAGAAGCAAGGTTGTAAACACCTAGAAAAACTTTGAAATCACACATTTTATATTTGCTGTTTTGTTTGAAACAGGGCCTTGCCTCGTCTAAAATGTGCCACATAGGCCAGGCTGACCTCTAACTCATAGAGATCCACCCGCCTCTGCCTCTGCCTCCCAAGTGCTGGAATTAAAGTCATGGACCACCATGACCACTTTGAAATCACACTTTTCACAACATATAAGCTGATATTAATTACAATGCCCTTGATTACACATTACTTCTGGTGGTGAAATTAGCTTCATACTATCAGTACTTTATACCATCTCCCTGTCCTGGTTTAGAATTTTACATTTAGATCTAACTCTCTTTTTAGTAAAAACAATTTATTTTTTATAAATAAGATTATTTTGTACCATCACTCATTTGCTATTTCCCAGATACACAGCTAAATTCAGAACTCCAAGTTCTACAAATTACACTCTTTTCCCACTGTACACACCTGCCTTTCCCTCAGCATTTTACTGCACAGGAGGCACTTTCACTAACAGACATGTTATGAATAACAGAGTTGTGACATTACAGTTTTGAATGAAGTAAAACACACCCCAGTGATTGGCTGGATTAACCTAAAATTGCCAGCCTCTTTTTCCTGAATGAGAGATTTTCATCATATCCAAATTTTGAATCCAAATGAAATGATTGACATAATTTTTCAATAAATTTCTACTGCAGCCCTGAGTATTTGGTGTTGTTCCTCTGAATACATTAATACTTATTTAAAGATATTTCATCAATCTAGCTTATTTTACAGTATTACTTATTGAATATTTTTGACACTGTTAACTCTGGTGTAATTCTCATTTAATCCTCTACAACTTTAGCTTTATTACATACTTTTCATAGAGGAGGAAGCTGGGTTTTGGAAAAACTGACTTTCTTGATGACAGAAGACTATAAGATGTTTGTTGCCTTAGGGTTTTAGTGCAGTGAAGAGACACCATAACACCAAAGCAACTCTTCCCCCCTCCCCCAGACAGGGTTTCTCTGTGTAGCCCTGGCTGTCCTGGAACTCACTCTATAGACCAGGCTGGCCTTGAACTCAAGAGATCCATCTGCCTCTGCCTCTGCCTCTGCCTCTGCCTCTGCCTCTGCCTCTGCTTCTGCCTCTGCCTCTGCCTCTGCCTCTGCCTCTGCCTCTGCCTCTGCCTCTGCCTCCCAAGTGCTGGGCTTAAAAGCATGCGCCACCACTGCCTGGCCCAAGGCAACTCCTATAAAAGAAAACATTTAATTGAGGCTGGCTTACAGTTTCAAAGGTTCAGTCTATTATCATCATGGTGGGAAGCATGGCAGCATCCAGGCAGACTTGGTGCTGGAGGAGGAGCTAGGGAGTTGTTACATCTTGATCTGAAGGCTGCTAAGAGGAGACTAGATGCATTTCACACAGGGCATAGCTTGAGCATTTAAGACTTCAAAGCCGCCGGGCGTGGTGGCGCACGCCTTTAATCCCAGCACTTGGGAGGCAGAGGCAGGCGGATTTCTGAGTTCGAGGCCAGCCTGGTCTACAAAGTGAGTTCCAGGACAGCCAGGGCTACACAGAGAAACCCTGTCTTGAAAAAACAAAAACAAAAACAAAACAAAACAACAAAAAAAAAAAGACTTCAAAGCCCCACCTGCACAATGATCAACTTACTCTAACAAGGCCACACCTCTCCTAATAGTGCCACTCCTTTATGGGCCAAGCATTCAAACACAAGAGTCTGTAGAGGCCAAACCTATTCAAACCACCATATTCCACTCCCTGGCCCCATGGGCTTGTAACCAGAACATAATGCAAAATATATTTAGTCCAACTTCAAAAGTCTATCACTTATCAACTCATAGTCTATCACATTCTCAACAATGTTTAAAAGTCCAAAAGTTCAAAGTCTCTTCTGAGATTCATGCAATCTCTTAACTATAATCCCCTATAAAATCAAAATTAAAAAGTAAATCACATACCTCCAACATACCAATGCACAGGATACATATTACCATTCAAAAATGTAGGGAAGGAAATACTGAACCAAAATAGGACTGAAAACCAGCTGGGCAAACTCTGAACTTTGCATCTCCATATTTGATGTCAAAATGCTCTTTCAGATCTCTAACTCCTTTTATCTTTGCTGGCTGCAACACACTTCTTTCTCTTGGGCTGGTTCCACTCTCTGTTAGCAGCTTTCCTTGGCAGGTATCCCATGGCTCTGGCATCTCTAATCTCACTGAGTCTCGAAGACAATCCAGGCTTACCTTCACAGATTCTGGAACGCAGCTTCTTTTTGGGGGGGTAGGAGGGGCATTCGAGACAGGGTTTCTCTGTGTAGCCCTGGCTGTCCTGGAACTCACTCTGTAGACCAGCCTGGCCTCGAACTCAGAAATCCACTGCCTCCCAGGTGCTGGGATTAAAGGCGTATGCCACCACTGCCCAGCTGGAACACAGTTTCTGCTGCTGCTATTCTTGGTGGTCATCTTGGTGGTATTGGAATCTCCAAAACAATGAATGGGGTCTTCTGCTGCCACTGGGCTGCTCTTTTACCAATAGCCTCTCATAGGCTCTTTTCATGGTGTCAAGCCTCAACTTCTCTGCATGACCCCTTCAGTCCTAGACATTCTACTGATACTGAAGCTGCATCTTCACCAATGGCCTCTCCTGGCCTCTCACAGTGCCAAGTCTCAGCTGCTCTCCATGACCCTTTCATGCCTTCAAAACCAGTACCACCTGGGTGACCCTTACACATTACCAAGTCCAGCTGCAGCAGAAGGTGCAACTTTGGCTGCCTCACACAATGGCCTTTCTGAACCTCTATGCAGGAACACCCCTGACACATTCAGGGGTGGCCTCAGGAGCTTTCTTTAGTCAAAGGGGAAAATTCTATCCTTGTTTCTAAATCCAGAACCGCATGGCCAAAGCTGCCAAGCTCTGCTGCTTGCTGGGACTGGAACATGATCCCCTTATTATATCTTTACCAGCTTTCTCTTTTCAGGGTTTCCTTTACCGCCTAAGCTTGGTTTTTCTGAAACGTGCTTTGTAGACTAGGTTGGCTTTGTAGACTAAGTGGCTCACAACCAGGGATCATCATGTCTCTGTCTCCTAAACGCTGGGATTAAAGGCTTGTACCACCAAGCCTGGACATAAGCTGTGTAAAATGAACTATGGATTCTAGCTAGCCCGTATAAAAGACACACAATCCAGGTATTTTATTTACATGCCATAGCCTACACTGGGCAGGTTTGGAGCTATTCTAATGTATTTCCCAGCCATAACATCCCGTGTTACCTGTTGTTTTTCCTGGCTACATGCTCATGGTCCATCTTCTCTCATGGTGGTCTCCTCTACCTCCATGTTCTTCTTTTTCTTCTCTCTCAACTTGCAAACCCCTCACTCCATCCTCAAGTCCCACTTTTCTCCCTCTACTTCACAATCACAGGCTGCAGCCTTTTATTGACCAGTAAAATGGGGAGCAAGGGTTATATATGTGAGGATCTGCTTGACAGGGGCAACCACATCTTGAGAGCCAGTAGTTAGCATTAGAATACAAGCAGCATCAGACCAAACCACTACAAAGCTTTTCTTTAATTCCTTTTCATTATAAATCTTTATAAGCTTTGCTACTATGCCTCAAGATCTGGGTTAAAGGCATGTGTCATCCAACCTCAACATCAAGACCAGGGGCTGGAGAGGTGGCTCAGTGGGTAAGAGCACTGACTGCTCTTCCAGAGATCCTGAGTTCAAATCCCAGCAACCACAAGGTGGCTCACAACCATCTATAATGGGATCAGATACACCAATAAAAGTGATATGGATCAAATTATGTCCCCCATAACCAAATTCATGTATTCATGTATACCTTCTGGGTATCTGAAGACAGCAACAGTGTACTCACATACATTAAATAGATAGATAGATAGATAGATAGATAGATAGATAGATAGATAGATAGATAGATAGATAGATCTTTAAAAAAAAATCATGACCAGAAGCCTGTGTCTTCCAGCCTCAAGAGCTGAATCAGGTGTTACCTTCATTTTTTGATTGTAATTCATTCTAGATATAGTCAAGTTGGTAACCAATAATAGTCATCACAGATGTGGAGTGGAGTCTATAACTAGACTACTTTGGTTTTCACAATCCATAATCATTTCACAATACTGCATCATTTGAGAAATATTATCACAAAAAGTAACAATAGCTTCTGAGGGGAAAATGAAATAAACCATATTTCCAAAGCCAAACCATTTACAATTTTTATTGAAAAAGTGATACCGACCCAATTATGTCCCCCATTCCCAAATTCATGTATTAAGGCCTTCTGGTAGTGTGAATGAGAATGGCCTCCACGGGCTCATATGTTTTAGTAATTGGTCTCAAGTTAGTAAAATGTTTAGGAAGGATTAGAAGATGTGGCCTTGTTAGAAGACCTATGTCACTCTGGGAGTAGGCATTTCAGTTTCAAAAGTCGGTTCCATTCCCATGCTGCTATGCCCCTCGCCATGATGGTAAAGGGCTTTAAGCCTCTGGAACCATAAGTTCCCCCAAAAGTCTTTCTTCTGTAAGTTGCCTTGGTTGTTTGTTGTTCAATTTCAGTTTCCTGGCAATTGAAAAGGAGCTCCCAGATAAGCCCAACTCCCAATGTGACATTATTTGGATATAAGGTGTTCAGGAGGTAACCAAGGTAAGTGAGAGAAGGTAACCATAGCAACATAATCCTATAGGACTTCAGCCTAATAAAAAGAGCAGAAGCTTCCTGTCCACCACTTCCCATACTGACCTGTGGGACGACACAGGAGGCAGCAGATGTGAGCCAACAATAGAGTTTGTCACCGAAAACAACTATGACAATACCCTGATCTCCAGAACTGTAAGAGAATTGACTTCTATGGTTAAGTCACACAAAATGGTACTTTGTTATGGTCAACCTGAGCATACTAGTGAGAAAGACATTGCTATCAAGTAACAACTGTATATATCATCTTGATAGGTAGAGTTATGTACTACCTGTGCTTCAGTCTTCAGGTCTGGTGACTAGCCCTCCGGCACTAGATCACACTATTTCAATTCTTAGAGTTAGAACACATCTAGAGCCCTGTCTTAGTTACTTTTATATTACTGTGATAAGAATCATGACTTATAATGTACATTCATCAAGTAGAAAGTTAGGAAAATTTATAATGTTTGTAGTAATTAAGATTATTCCATGCATGACTCCTAACCAATTTTTGTGCAATCATCATGGAGGTGAAACTTTTTGAATTAGGTTTTATTTATTCCTTTATTTTGTTTCACAAGAAGCACATGGTATCCTGAAGCCTACTTTTTCTGTGGAAAAGACTTATAAGAGGTACTCTGAGGCAACCGTAAGATATTTAGGGTTTTCAGAATGTCTAGAATTCTTGAGGACAGATCTGAGACTCTTAAATTAGTTTTAGTTCCTGTAAGAAGCTACTCTGGATGTGGAGAAAGAGGAACACTCCTCCATTGTTGGTGGGATTGCAAGCGGGTACAACCACTCTGGAAATCAGTCTGGCAGTTCCTCAGAAAATTGGATATAGTACTACTGGAAGATCCAGCAATACCTCTCCTGGGCACATACTCAGAAGATGTCCCAACTTGTAATAAAGACACATGCTCTACTATGTTCATAGCAGCCTTATTTATAATAGCCAGAAGCTGGAAAGAACCCAGATGTCCCTCAACAGAGGAATGGATACAGAAAATGTGGTACATTTA
>NC_034591.1:16361944-16369831 GCF_900095145.1 Mus pahari
AAAAAAAAAAAGAAGCTACTCATCTCGCCAAAAAATAAGAATCATAGAGTTTAATCATTTCCTTAAATGTGGTAAGTAAGCTATACACACCTTTAATCCCAGCATTTGGGGGTCAGAGGCAGGCAAATTTCTGTGAGTTTGAGGCCAGCCTGGTCTACAAAGTGATTTCCAAGACAACCTGAGCTACACAGGAAAACCCTGACCCAAAATCTGAAAAACAAAAGAAAAATATATATATATACTGGAGTTTCCTCACCTCACTTAACACATCCCAACAGTAACAATAGCTAATGTTTACAGGGTACTTACATTGTGTTAACACCGCTGTAAGGACTTTACAAACATTGTTCCTTTAATCTGCCAGAAAATCCAGCAAGGCAAATATATCATCATCATCTCCATCTCCTAGGAGGAAACTGGCAAAGACAGGGTCTGGAACTCCTTAAAGTCACAAATCGGGTAAAAGGAAAAATGGATTTGAACAGAGCTATATTGCTCCAGAGACCATGCTTCTAAACCTCTTGTTATGTTTCTTCAATCTGTATTATAACAAGGTTTCTAGATGATTCTTATGTATAGAAACTCTGAGCTCCATCATCTGATGTGGAAATGAATCTCCATTTACAGCCCTTTCCTGTTGGGGTTGGGTTGAACTAGAGTTGGACCCCTCATGGCAGCCTATTGTTTTTTAATCTCATATATTCACTATTGATTTTTGCTCTTTAAGGGTCAATTTTTATCATGGGAAAGAAATAAATTAAAATGTAAAGAGTATGAACTTGTAACAACATGATATATTGGAATTGGCTTATACTGGCTTGGATGAGCTGTTTGTGTGCATTTCTTCTCAACCTTGTGTTTAAGGGTATCACCCTGAGAGTTTGAAATCAGCCTCAGCGGAAGTATTTATACCACAGAAATCAACAAACATGAGAATCCAGTGCTTCTTTTTCTCTCGAGTCTGCTGGTAGCTGAACATTTACCAGCATGCCCATGGAATTGTGTCATGATTCTCATTACAGCTACCTGCTGGCCACACTGTTTCAGACACAGTTTTAAGATTCTCCAAATCCCAGAAAAGACATTTGCTTTACAGCCCTGGCAACCCTGGCATACATGGTCCCCAATGCATATGAGCATATGTTGTGTGAGCTCTGGAGAACATGCCAACACACACACACACACACACACACACACACAGAGTGAGAGAGAGAGAGACAGAGACAGAGACAGACACACAGAGAGAGACAGAGACAGAGAGGAAAAAGGAGGAGGAGGGGGGAAGAGGAAGAGGAGGAGGAGGAAGAGGAGGAAGAAGAGGAGGAAGAGGAGGAAGAAGAAGAAGAAGAAGAAGAAGAAGAAGAAGAAGAAGAAGAAGAAGAAGAAGAAGAAGAAGAAGAAGAAGAAGAAGAATTTAAAAACCAAACCAAAACCAAAACCAGAACAATAGTGGGGATCAATTAGGTAACAAATAGGGGAGCAGCCTGTCATAGTGATGAGGAAGGCACTTGGGAAAGGGTTTTCTTTTCATTTCCCTGTTGCTTCAAACAACTAAAGACATCTCTCTTTTCTCCCCTTGTTTTATTTTGGGGTTTTTGAAACAGGGTTTCTCTGTGTAGACCTGGCTTAGCCTCTGAGCTATGAAGAGCAGAATTTCTCCCCTGTGATTTTAGCGAGAGTTTTCCTGCTATTTGATCCAGCTACCCCTTTCTTTTTGCCTATGCCCACCTTTGGGATGGAAATATTTATCCCATGTCTTCCCACTACAGCATTTTGTGAGCAGTTACGACTTACTTCCACAGGCTAACGGCTGTGGAGATTTGCCTCAGGAGGCATATTTTGAGTCTCCCCTGTGACTAAGTTTGATGAGGTTCTAAACTTTGTGAATTGACACCGAAATGAGTTAAGACTTTTGAGATTACTGCACAAGGTCACGATTCAGTCCCCAGCACGGAAGAAACAAAGCTCCAACACAAAGTCATACCTCGTGGGAAGAGACAAGGGAGTTGTGACCCAGGAGATAATGTGTCAAGCACAATGTATGCCAGCTCCTTCCCTGTCTCAGCAGTTAGGGCCAAGGGACGCTATGTGACTTGGTTCTGGTTGGGCTGTCTCCTAAGAAGCTTGTTTGCCCATAGATCAGCCAAGCACAGGCTGAGCACTGTGTCTGGCCTGCCTAGGTGTGGGAGTAGAGAGCCCTGAGGCCCACCGGCTGGCAGGGGCGACTGCAGGTACCCAGGAGGGATGTGATCTCCTTGCTGATTTATCCACATGCACTGAGCTTGCAGTTGCCCTCAGGCTGCTGCTCTCCAAGCCTGTCCTCCAAGACTTCTGCAGCTGGTTCCTTCAACAGAATGGAGAGCTTCCGGGCTTGTACCTGTGAGTCCTGATGCACTGCACGAGATCCAACTCCTCTGCCTTTTGAAAGCCAGCACTTTAAGATGTAATCAATTCTTCATGTGCAAAAAACAAAACAAACAAGCAAAAACAAAGAACAATCAAAAAAAAAAAAAACCACAACAGTTTTTAATGAAAACTGAAAGATTTGGGGGGAAAGGCTTCAGAAAGCTAGACAGATGTTTATGTTTTAGGACACAACTGTAGTTCTAAGCAGTTTTAGTCATCCAAAGCTAGTCCAGCTGATAGTGACGTCGAAGTTCTGCTGTCCCGGTAAATCTTTCCCCTCCCTACCTGCTTTTCTATTATCTTCGCTTCTGTTTCCACCTCTGCGGCGTTGTCTTTGTCCCTTTCCATGTTTTAGATTCAGATGCCATTTATATTAATTTGATGGGACTTCATAGGTACACACATCTACATTCCTAGGCACTGGATCCTCTTTTGTGGACTCTTGGTATTGCATGCACATAGTGTACAGACATACATGCAGGCATAACACCCATATACATAAAATAAACTTTTTTTATTTAAAAAGTATACAGAATCTTACTGGAGTACCAGCACTTATTTGTATACTAAGAGCTCAGCACGTACAATTTTATTACTACTATGTTGTATCTAGTTTTCAACTACTTAATTCCTTTTTCATACACAAGTCTGTTGCTACCTCTCAGTCATTCCAGTCCTTACCAAACGGTTCAGCTTTGGACAAGTGTTTAAGCGCCCTCCCCCCCCCCCCAGGGCTGGAGGGTAGGGTGTGGGGCTGCGTCACGATACCTCGGTAAGATCCAGCACCCTCATTCCTGAGAATGGTAGGTCCCTCACCTCCTCCCAACCAGGTTCCTGTCATGTGACCATGGCACCCCATGGAGGGGACCCTGACAATCTGTCATGTAGGGGCAGCTCCTGAAGCCCTTCCACATGCAGATGAGGCATCCCTAACATCTCAGACCAAGCCAAAAGAAAGAAACTGCTTTTAGACCCCTGACCCACCCCAAAATGTATGTAAGACATCTCCACAAGGAATAAAGTGCATGAGTTATTTCATCAAAGACCATCTGAGAGTGTCTGTCATATAAGAGCTGTAACACTCTTAGGGAAGAGAGTTCTCTCCAGAAGCTTTCACAGCCAAAAGCTGCTCGAGTCTACCGTGGTCACTTCCGGCCACTTCTGGCTCAGTGCCACCGCCTGGCTCCACGTACTGTCCGACTGGTCCTCACAGAGCAGCAGTCTCATAGGAAGAGACCTGGCAGCTCACTCAGAGCTGGCTCCCCCCTCCCCTACGGAAAGCACAACTCTTTGGCAGCTTTGGCCGGGCCAGAGCTCTACGGATCTCTGCAGATAGCACCTGGTACACAGACTGGCAGTGGGGACTGGAGACTATGCCACCAAGAAAGAATGGAGACCCTTTCTCTCCCAGTAGTCCACTAGTAAGCAGAGCCCATAGGAATATGGCGCCAGTGTACAAATGGGGAGCTGGGTGTGGAAACCAGGCTGCGACTGAACTGCAGGTTCCCTCCCTGCTGGCTGGCTTTTGAAATTCTGGAAGACACTGTCCCTGCTGCTGGGGAAGAATTGTCCCTAAAACTCTTACTCAACTGTGGACCCCAAATGCTATCCTATCAAAATGCCAGTAACATGCAACCGAGGGTACAGAGGCGGCACAGACTGTTTGGGGCGCAGCCAACAGCATTTTGATTGGATTTAAGTCCGGCTGCACAAGAGGGAATTGATGTCTAGTACTGTAGGCCAGGACAAAGGCCTGTGTGGGCGCCCATGGAGAAAACAGCTACAGTCACTTTGTTAAATAGATGTGTTTGTCAGATTGTCTTCTGAGCATCTGTGCAAAAGGCCACAGAACACAGCTGCCGTCAGCTACAAGGAAACTTCCTCTTGGAAATGATGGGTATTTCAGGGACTCCTACCCCACCACTGGCGCTCCTGAGGACAAGTGACTATTGTGGCATGTCTTTAATTCCAGCACCCAGAGGCAGGTGGATCACTTCCAGTTCAAGGGGTTAACATAGTGAGTCTCAGGGTAGCCAGGGCTACACAGTAAGACCCTGTCTTAAAATAAATAAATAAATAAATAAATAAATAAATAAATGTAAATAAATAAATAAATAAATAAATAAATAAATAAATGGCTCAAGAAGTAAATAACTCGCAGGTTTCAGGCCCTGATTCACAAGGCCTCTCTTTCCTCGCGGTTACATAATCAGTACAAACTTGTGAGGAGGGAAACTCTCTCGCCTCAGATCTGTCTGCAAGGTGTTCAGAGAACCTCCGGGCGCAAGCTTCCACGGCTCAGTACGCGAGCTGAGGTGGGCTCTCAGTGATTCCGCTTACGCACGGGTAACCCTCACACATGCTCCTGTAGGTAACACCAATTAGCTCATGTTCAGAATTTAGAAATGGTTCTTTGGAGCAAATTCCATCTGCGTTGACAGAAAATCGGCAGTTTGGTTCACAGGTCAGCCGTGGCAGCTCCATCCACTCACAATCATTTCATGGCTATATCAGCAGCCAGTTTGGTAGCTGGAGTAACAGCAGCGGTGCCACGACCAGGCAGGAACAGCCTGCTGGGGGCTCTTCTGAGAAGCTGTGAGAATTTTAGCAGTTTAAGTGAACAGATAGACCCCCTAGAACATGGTCTTAGCAGCAGCACCCCACCCTGAGCTCCTCTTCCTCAGTGCTTCCTGGCCATGTGACAGACTGGTACGCTCTGCCCCACCCACCCTGCCTGCCCACCCTGCCGCTGTCCAGAGTGAAACCCCTGAAACTACTCGCTGAGCAGTTCCATTCAGGAATTTTGGCCACGCTGAGACCAATGTTACCAATAGGTAGGTACTGTTTTTGAAATTCTCATTCTTGCTCAGTGGAAATAACTCAAACAAGTACAAAGGCTTTGAAAGAAACATCCTGACAGACAGGAAGCAGACAGACAGAAAGAGGCTAGTTACACTCTCAAGGTCATGTTCCCTGTGACCTACTTCTTCCAACAAGGCCCCGCCCCCTCCTTCCACCACCTCCAATAATCCCGCCCCACTCTGAATCAATTAAGAGATTTAATGCATTGATTAGATTGGAGCCATTAGGACCTAATGTGCTGTAGAAACAACCCTTATGGATGGATGCTTCTCTAACCCCCTAACTAATTCTCCACCTAGTTGAGTTGGTAAGGTTAACAACCATCCCAATGACTTTTTAGTTATCCTGTGTTTTGACTGTGACTTGTTACCTGGTGTCAGATGTGAGTTTTTCATTCGTGGCGACACGCTGATACTTAAAAACTTTCAGATGTTAGGGCATTTGAGACTTAGTGCTTGGAGAGTAACAATGTTCAGCCTTTATTAGCTTCATTATTAGATGACTATATTGTAAGAACAGAAAGGAAAAAGTGTAATGGGAGACTGTAGATGTATCAATTGTGTAATTACTCTATGGACTGGATGTCTGTGTTCCCACTAAAATCCATGAGTTGAAGTTCTTGTTCCCACTGAGATTACTGAAGGGCCCTAGCAGACCATACCATGGCAAGCAGGCTCAAGTGAGACAAACATGGTATGTGCCAACAGGTTTTTGCCTTTTACTCTTCCCCCCCACCCCTTGCCAAACCATTGGATTATGTTCCTAAAGCTTACCAAGGTCTAGTCCCTCATTTGATCACTGACTCAATCCTGAGATTGCTCACCAAGGTCCAACTATCAAAACATCAAGGTCCAGCAATCAAAGTTCATTATTTTGGCTACCCTAATTCAAGTATCCAATCAGAACTTACTAATACATCCTAGCCCATTCTAACACAGACCTCACCTTTTTCCCTCTTTTTTTTTTCAAATATAAAGAGTGTACTTTATTAAAAATAAAATTGTAACACAATAACTTAGTAATGACAAATCAAAAAACATAACAAGATACAGACAAAATGAAGAGGCATTGCTTCAGCTCACTAGTGATCTCCTTTAAACAGGAAAGGCTGCTAGTCTAGTGGTTCTGGCCCTATCTGCACAATACAGGGATAAAGAATTGGTGCAAACAAAACAAAACAAAACAAAACAAAACAAAAACCTATGTGTAAAGTCACCTTCAAATAATTGAATGAGATCTCTCTAGGACCAGGGCTTGAGCAGAGACGGTTAAAGTGCTATCAGTGTTGAGGACTACAGGTCTAAAGTAATATAAACACTATAAAAAATGTCAAAACAAAACCAGTAAGCTGACCAGATCATTTTTCACCTCAGAAAAGGGAGGAGGGCAGGCATCTGCTTCCTACCGTTCTCTATCCATTGTTTGGCTCTATTCATTGCCTACACTGTTTTAATAAACAGCAAATAGTGAAAGGTAAAACAAGCTACCCAAGTGGAAGTTCTCGCTAGTTTAGATTTACACTCTTTTAAAACAAGGTTAGCTTTCAGAAACAATCTCACATTTTAATTTTGCATAGATACTCAAGTCTCCTATTTGTTCAACCAAAGGGATCCAATAAGATGCACTAGAAAGTATTTATTAGCATCAGCTGTATTCATTCCATGTACCACAAATAAGCTTTGTGGTGCAAAGGATCATTTGACAGAACAAGTGCGGAAGACCTGAGTGCTTCCTCGGAAACTGTCAAAACCTTCTTTCCAAGATAAGCATCTTCAAAGTCAAGCGCATGAACAAAACTTTTGTCATTAAAAATGCATACACAAAGTATTTTGTCTGCAGCTGTACCACACCCTCGACAACTCTCCACTAGGAGATTCTGTAGTCATTAGTTATTCATCCCAAAACCCTTCCTCAGTTTTCAGGTTTGAAAAAGGTATCATGTCAAGTATGGAAAAGAACTTTTCCTTTAGGTCGCCTCAAATTTAAAGAATCCCATTTCTTCAGATCCTTCTGTCAGGACTCCATGTCAATCTCAACTCCTTCATTCTTGTCCTCAAGTGTTTCTGTCAGGCTGTTTGCACTCACATCTTCAAGAGCTGCCAGATCAAGAGGTGGCAGAGGGTTCCTCCAATACTGGAATGTATTATACTGCCAAAACTCTTCAGTCTGCTGGCTGTGCACCCCGTCGGCTACCCGCGGGCTGCCCGCGCTCTCTACTCGGTCGCCGCGGTCGCCCCGCGGTCCGGGGTTCCTCCTGCTCGCCAGGAGGTGGCTCTCCGGGCTCCGGGCTACAGCCCTGCAGCTCCTGTCTGTCGTCCCCGCCGCCGCGTCGCTTGAGGGGCGCAGACGCAGGCTCCGCCATGGTCCCCGCGTCCCCCTGGCGCTTGAGGGGACGAGCCGTCCCAGATGGCGGGACCCAGAGCGGCGGCTCCTCGGGGAAGTCGCTGAGCAGGAGCCGCTTCCAAGGCACGCGGAACGTGAGCGGCTCAGCCGCACGCCGCTTGGCCATGGGCCAGGGACGGGGGTCGCGCGGGCGGCGGCCGAGGGCGGAGGGCGGAGGGCAGCGCGGAGCTCGGCCGTCCCGAGGGCGGTCGGGACGTTGTGACCTTTTTCCCTCTT
>NC_034591.1:16370275-16381801 GCF_900095145.1 Mus pahari
AGCTGTACACCTCGGGCTATGTGCACAAAAAAAAAACAAAAAAAAAAAAAAAAAAAAAGAACTGATTTCCCCAATGAGCTGTGTCATGTGCATACACACATAATAATAAATAAATGTGGACCCCTCTCCCCTTAAAGAGAAGAGATAGAAGAGAGCTAGATTCCCCTGTGTTTTTGTGTATATACAAGAAGAGAGCTATCTATAGTGCAGAATGTGAGCCCTTACCAGATTGGCTTGAGAGGGTGACATAAACTCTATTTTAGGCTCAGGCCTGACTTCAAAAAGAAAGTCATCCATTCCAGAAACTGACCACTCTCCTTCCCCAAGTTGCCAGTCCCATGAACTAGGCCATAAGTCAACAGCTCCAGGAACACATCGTAAATTCTAGAAACACGGCCATAAGATCATCCAAAGATCAGCCTGGAGATACCCACAAGGATGGGGAAGTATTGTATCCCAGGATGGGCATCTGTGCTGGGCAGCCTTATACAGTCTGGGTGTCTCGTCCTGTGGTTAAAAGTTCATGACCCAGGAATGCAATCAGTCTACTGACCACCTGGACACAGCCAACCAGAAACAGACCCCTGGAACACCCCTGGAACCCACCAATGAAGGTTTCGACGACCTACCTATCCCTAGCTAACATTCCCCTAGTTCCCTATAAAAAGGCCTGTGCACCTTTGTCTGGGGTCATGTTGCCATCTGTGTAAGTGGCCAAGCTTTCAATACAGGCTTCTTAATTTTTCAAAATAAAAACATTCCTGCCAATTGCATATATGAGTGGTGGTCTCTGTGAGACCCTCATCACGTAGAATGTTTGACCACCGGCCAGTAAGGGAGCATTCTGTTTATGTGTCTGTGTTATCTATGTCCCTGTATGTCTGGACAATCTGAGTCTGTGAGTGGCTTAAGCCACTTCCTGGAGGCCAGGTAGTCCAGGAAGTTACACCAGTGGAACCCAAGCCCAGTGGGTCAAGAGACATCTCGGACCCGCCTCAAGATGACATGAAGGTCCCACCTGAAAGGAACTTGATCTCACTGGTAGTTCTGATGGAATGTCACTCCTGCAGCATGGAACTGTTTTCAGGACAGACCTTTGTTTTGAATTTTGCTTCCTTTTTATGCACTGTACCAGTACATATTTTGTTTGTTTTGTCCTTTTGTGTCTTTGTCTATTTATAACTGTCTTGATTCTAGAAACAGCCCAAACCAGTTGAGTCTTGTGTTAGATCATTTCAAGGAGGTCCGTGATGTAGCAGCCAGACAAGGACTTCATAGGGGGCAGAAAAGATATCTGTCTTTTGCAGAAACAACTGGCCCATCTTCAATGTGAGATGGTTGAAAAAAGAAACCTACAACCTTGCCAGCATCTATACAGGGTTAAGGATGGAAAACCAGGACACCTAACCAGGCTGCCCATATAACCACCTGGCAGACCCTGGTGGAAAAGCCTCTTGAATAATCAAAACCCCTCCTTCCTCCTCCTATGGTTGTCCTGCCTTGAGAGTGGAGACAACAGAAGAGAGGCCGTCAGCTCCCCTCTATCCCATCCTGCCCCACTCAGGAGGTTTTGAAGCAGAAGTTCTCTCTCTACTCCCAACTTACCAGCTATCTGGAAATCTGGGACAGGGTACAGTAGGAGGAGTGGGAGGGGAGAGGGGCAGTGGAGCGAGAAGCCGCTGTGGGGAAAATGGCAAGTCCACCACACACAGGCTAAGGCAGATTCTACCATTACCCACAGCCCACAGCCCACCCCACCTGAACAGGGCAGGAAGCAGTTTTTTCGATGATCCTTCTCCTCTAGTGACCTCTACAATTGGAAGTTACAAAGTCCCCCAAAGCCTGTGAAACTAATTGATTTGTTAAACTGTTCTTTTCACCTGCCAGCCCACATGGGACGATTGCTACCAGTTCCACTTCACCAGTGAGGAAAAAGAGAGATCGTGACAGAAGGCCAGAAGTTGGTTCCTGGACGCCAACTACAAACCCCAACCACATCAAGCGGTTTCCCTTGACCCAGCCCGATTGGGATTTCATTGCAACAGCGGGTAGGGAGAGAGTAAAGATCTACCACCAGACTCTAATGGGAGGTTTCTAGGCAGCAGTGGAAAGATAGCTCACAGATTTGTCCAAAGTGATCCAGGTATGGGAGGAACAAAATGAATCACCGAGGGTCTTCCTGAAACAGCTGCTAGAAGCTTCCTGAACTTACACACCCTTCGACCCAGAATCCAAGGAAAACCAGTTGGTGGTAAATATGGCCTTTGTCAACTAGGCAGCATCAGACGCTCATCATAGATTGCAGAGACTAGAAGGTTTCGTGGGTGAGAGATTCGCCCAGTTCGAAGCAGTGGCAGAGGTGTATAACAACAGAGAGGCTCCAGAGGATAAACAAAGGGGTTGGCCAAGATCCTCTTGGCAGCATCTGAAGGGCATAATGAAAAAGGTGGCATTTGGAAATACAAATAAAAAAGGAGGGAAGATGAGGTCAGGATTACAGAGAGATCCTGTGCTTATTGTGAGAAGGTAAGACATTGGAAAAGTGAATGCTGGAGCAGAAACCCCCACAGAGGCTAAGGTGCTGGAGCTAGAGGAAATGAGCCATTAGGGGAGATGGGGCCCAGCACCTTCCTCTGAGCCTTCGGCAACCCTAAAAGTGGAGGGGATGTCCATCAAGTCTCTGGTGGACATGGGCACAATACTCCATCTGGGGCCATTATCTCAGACAGACCCGGGTACAGGGGACAATGGGAATGGACCGACACTCACGGACTACCTGAAGACTGGCTAACTTGGGAAAGGGATGAGTATCCCACTCTTTCGTGGTCACCCCTGAATGTCTGTACCCCTTGCTGGGAAGAGACTTACTGACTAAAGTGGGAGCCCATATCCACTTCAGTCCAGCCAGGGCCTCTGTGACTCATTGGCAAGGAAAAGCCACGCATGTCCTCACATGGCCTTAGGAGATGAATACAGACTATTCACAGACCTGCCAACTCAGGGCAAAGGAAGGAAGCATGGGAGATTCCAGAAGCCTGGGCAGAAACAGGAATCTGGACGGGCCAAGCACTGACCCATATGCTGGTACAGCTGAAGGCCAATGCAATGCCAGCCTGAATCAAAACAATACCCAATGCCCAGGAAAGCCAAGCTGGGGATCACCCCCACATCAGGCACTTAAGGACTTAAGGTATCCTTGTTCCTTGCCACTTTATCTGGAATACCCCCCTGCGACTGGTTAAAAAAGTCCCAACTCGGGCTGGTGAGATGACTCAGTGGGTAAGAGCACCCGACTGCTCTTCCGAAGGTCCGGAGTTCAAATCCCAGCAACCACATGGTGGCTCATAACCATCCATAACAAGATCTGACTCCCTCTTCTGGAGTGTCTGAAGACAGCTACAGTGTACTTACATATAATAAATAAATAAATCTTAAAAAAAAAAAAAAAAGTCCCAACTCTACTGACTATAAGCCAGTGCAGGACCTCCAAGAGGTAAACTAGGGGTTTGAGGATACCCATCATACGGTCCCCAAACCTATGCACCTCCTCCGCACCCTTCCTCTAGTGGGTATGCTGTTCTGTCCTGGATCTTAAGGACCTGTTTTCCAGTTTACCACTACCAGCCAACAGCCAGGCCTTCTTTGTATTTGAATGGCTAGACCCAGATGAAGGATACAACGGACATGACTCCCTGTGGCACTTTCTTTTTATATCTTTTCGGAGTTTTGGTTCGTTTGGTTTCATTGTTTTTTTAAGTTGTATATGGGTGTGAATGTGGACATGTCAAGTCCCCTGGTGCTCATGTGGAGGTCAGAGCACACCTTGCAGCTATCAGTTGACTTTGAGTATCAATATAGGTATCTTGTCTTTTTTTTCTTTCTTATGTTATAGATTATCATTTTATTTAAGAGAAAAATCAAGATTCAACCCACTTAAAAAGAAGCAAAAAAATCTGCCCTCTTGTAGAAAGACTCTTGCTTCTGACATCACCACTTGTCGGAGACACCTATCTCGCCAGCAAGAAAGACGCCAGACAACCAGATTCTTCTGAAGACATTTATTGCGGGTTTGCTTGTAGAGGCGAAAGACCCTGGACATGACTCCCAACCATTCAGAAACTCCCCTAGCATCTTTGATGAGGCTCTACATGAGGATTTGTGCCACACCCACTCCAGCTTGGACACAGTCCCAAGGCAAAAATGTTTCATGGAACCTTAGCCTCCTGGAACTTGGCATTCCCATAGCATGAATGCTCCAAATTTGTCCCTGCAATAGTGTGGAGGGTCTTGCATGCTTTCTTGCAGTATTTTACTGGATAGGAGCTAGAAATCTCAGGGCAAGCTTAGCAGACATGAAAGGCAGACTACATTACATAATAGTAGAAAGAAGGTGGGTTGTGGTTTTAGGAGGAACTGGAGTATTGTATTATTCATGAAAGGGTTAATAATATGGAACTCCCTGGTGCATGTTTTTTACTAGTCCCAGAGGAATAGCACAACTAGGTATTTACTAAGGGACCCCTGGTGGTGGGTTTAACAATAGACTAGCACTGCATCAGACCTTTCACCTGGCTCCTGTGAATAGCTGACTCTAGATAGGGCTGATCTTATCTCAATTATAAACATTGCCTGGTTCCTGCCAGTCTTTTTGTATGCATTTTTTGTTTTGTGTCAGATAACTTCAGTGTACCTTGGATGACCTTAATGCATCACTTAACTTCCTTGTCTCCTTCTGTAATATAAGTCTGATGCTTGCTTTGAGAAATTACATTCAGATGCAACACTCCCTTGTGTTAGTGTCTGTTTGTCACTTTTCACCAACTCCCTGCTCACTTGTACTGGGACCCTGATTCTCCAGCGGGTTGAGAGGCCGACTGAGGCTAGTCCGTGGCAGATCTTGGTGAGTACAGCAAGTCCACCCAAATGTCAGTCTGATTCAGAATGTAGACAACTTGCTAATTGCTGCTGACACCATGGGGGCCTGTAAAGCCATCACTAAGGAACTCCCCAAAACATTGGGAAGACTGGGGTACCATGGTCTGCCAAGAAAGCTCAGCTCTGCTTACTTGGAGTAACCTACCTAGGGTACATACTCAAGGGGGAGAAGATGGTTGTTGAACATAAGAGACTATTCTAAAGAGCCCCTGGGATGTAAGGGAGTTCTTGAGTACTTGAGGTAAGTTAGATTTTGTAGGCTCCAAATCCCTGGGTTTGCAGAACTGGCCTGTCCTCTGATTGAGGTGACCCATGTAGGAAAAGCTCTTCTGGAATAGACTGAGCAAATGGAGGAGGCATTCGTCAAGGAAGGTCAAAGCTGCCTTATTAGAGGCTTCTGCCTTGCCAAATGTTGCCAAGCCGTTCCACTTACACGTGGACGAAAAGAAAGGAGTAGCAAAAGGGGTTCTTTCCCAGTCTCCCAGGCCCTGGAAAAGGCCAGAGGCCTATTTGTCAAAATGACTGGACCCAGTGGTAACTGGAAGGCCCCTGTGCCTCCGGATAATAGCGGCCACAGCCTTGCTGATCAAAAACTCAGATAAGCTAACTCTGGGCCAAACCCCTGAGGTGATTACACCCCAAGTCATTGAAGGGGTCCTCAAGCATCCACCTGACAGGTGGCTGACCAGTGTCAGGGTAACCCATTACCAGGCTCTGATCCTGAGCCTGCCAAATAAAGTTCATCACCAGCACTGCTGTAACCCAGCAACTCCTGCCTCTTACTTCCTAGTGGAACTTGATTTGCATGCACCCTGGGTTTAACCCCTGCGGCTATCCACAGGTACTCCCAAATTCCTGCTTGTGTGTTTGGTACCTTCCTTTTAGTACCTGTATGGAGATGGCTCTGGAGCATCACAGAAAAAGACAAGTTTTGGGGTCCTCAGCAATCCTACTGACAATGCTAGCGGGGTCTGGCACAGCTGCAGGAATCGCCACTGGTGCTACAGCCCTAGCCAAAGTAGACCAACACTTGAGGTCCGAAACAACCTTATAGACTCAGATCTAGCTCAATCAGAAAAAGTCTATCCATCACTTAGTAGACTCGTTAGCTGAAGTAGTACTACAAAATCAAATCGGGTCAGACATGGAGCAGGGAAGGCTCTGCCAGGCCCTAGGAGATCAATGCTGTTTCTACACCGACAATTCAGGCATTACCAGAAACATCCTGGCCATGGTCCACCAGAGATTAGAGAAAAGGGCTAAACACAGGCAACAGGATCAAAACTGGTATCGATCATTGTTTTCCTGGTCGCCTCAGCTGACTGCACTAATATCAGCACTGGTAAGGCGGGTCTTGCTCTTGGTACCTTAACTTTCCTCACCTGTGGACCCTGCGTAGTAAATGCGCTAGTCGATCTGTGTGAGGACACATCTTCCACAGACCAGCTCATGGTCTTAGATCTCAATATAAACATCTCAACCCCGTCAGCCCCATGATTCAGCCCGTGGGAGAACCTCAAGCATGTAATGAGAGGACAGCATAAACCCCATTTTAGGTCCAGGCCTGACTTCAAAAGGAAAGTCATCCATTCCAGGAACTGACCACAGCTCCCCCATCCTTCCACAAGTCATAAGTCCTGGGAACTAGGTCATACATCAACAGCTCCAGGAACAGATCGCAAATTCCAGGAATAAGATCACAGAATCCCCCATCCAAAGAACATCCTGGAGATACCCACAGAGACGGGGAAGTATTGTATCTCAGGATGGGCATCTGTGCTGGGCAGCCTCATACAGTCTGGGTGTCTCGTCCTGTAGTTAAAAGTTCATGACCCAGGAATGCAATCAGTCTACTGACCACCTGGACACAGCCAATCAGAAACGGACCCACGGAACATCCCTGGAACCCATCAATGAAGGTTTTGATGACCTAACCCTAGCTAAAATTCTCCTAGTTCCCTATAAAAAGGCCTGTGCACCTTTGTCTGGGGTTGTTTTTGCTATCTGTGTAAATGGCACAGCCTTGCATGCAGGCTTCCTGCTTTTGTGAAATAAAAACACTCTTGCCAACTGCATGCCAGGCAGCATATGTGAGTGGTGGTCTCTGTGAGGTGCTTTTGGACTTAACAGACTGACTCACTGATCTTGGACTCTCAATCTCTATCCCCCCCCTTTTTTTTTTTGGATTTTTGAGACAGGGTTTCTCTGTATAACTCTGGCTGTCCTGGAACTCACTTTGTAGACCAGGCTGGCCTCGAACTCAGAAATCTTCCTGCCTCTGCCTCCCAAGTGTTGGGATTAAAGGTGTGCACCACCACGCCCGGCTCTCTAGCCCCTTATAGGGGCTTATGCAGCTTATTTCTAGGCAAGATTGTTTTACAGCTGACTTCCTGGGATTCTGGCTCTTACAATCTAACGGCAGTGGCAATGGACATGTTAACATGGAGAGAGGGAAAATTTGTGGGGTCCCACCCCTAGACAATGAGCTACAGACAGCTAGTCATTAGGGTCTGAGAATCACTGAAGGAAGACCCCAGACTCAAATAGCATGCAAAGGCAATGAGTGTTTATTCTGCAGAAATTACCAGTATGCAGGGGTCAACCATTCATCAAAATGTAGACCATCAGAGGAGCTCGCAGGCCCTCTTTTATACAAGGTTAACAGAATTTTCTAGAAGAGTTAGGTATACTCTAATATGATTGGTAGGGGCAAAGCAGTGACATTAGACCAATTTTGATTGGTTGCATTGTTAATTCTATTCTTCTTGGTGAGGCCTTGAGTTTCAGGAACTGAGTCACCTCTGGGCTTGTTATCTCCTTTAGCTAGAGGTCCCAGGAACTGAGTCAGCTCTGGGCTTAAACTCCCTAGTTCAGGGTCATCACTGGCTCTCTCTGTGGAGTGCAGTTTGCTTCCTGGGAAATCGAATTTTTTCCACTTTTAAGGTTTTTAGACCTTCCCCTAGTGACTACTGGGAGAAGAAAAATTAGCCTCACCCAGAGGTGAGCCAAACTTTATTGGTCCTATGATCTATGTTCTATGAAGACTGGTCAGTCAACCTTGACGTCACATAAACAAGGAAAACAGACTCAGCAGGTTGTATTTGTATGTTTATTTGTGTATATATACATACACACATGTGTAGATATTTAACAAGTATGTATACAATAATAATAAAGATTAAGGGCTGGTGAGATGGCTCAGTGGGTAAGAGCACCCGACTGCTCTTCCAAAGCTCCAGAGTTCAAATCCCAGCAACCACATGGTGGCTCATAACCATCCGTAACAAGATCTGATGCCCTCTTCTGGAGTGTCTGAAGATAGCTACAGTGTACTTACATATAGTAAATAAATAAATTAAAAAAATAATAATAATAAAGATTAAGAGGCTATGAACTTAAGACTGAGGGGTCATGAGGGGTCAAGGGAGGTTAAGTAGGAGGTGCTGGAGGGGGTAAAAGGGAGATAGGAAAGTGATGTAATTCTATTTCAATTTTGAACGTATTTTTTAAAAGAAAATGGAGCCAGGTGTGATGACACGTGTCTGAAAGCCCTGCACTTGGGAGGCAGAGGCAGGTGGATCTCTGTGAGTTTGAGGGTCAGCCTGGTTTATATAACGAGTTCCAGGACAGCCAGGGAGCTGTAGTAGAGAGAACCTATCTTAAAAACTAAGAGAAGGTGGGCGGGGTTGAATATGCTCAGTCCAGGGAATAATACTATTAGAAGGTGCGGCCCTGTAGAAGTAGGTGTGGCCTTGTTGGAGTAGGCATGGTACTATGGTGTGGGCTTTAAGACCCTCACCCTAGCTGCCTAGAAGCCAGTATTCTGCTAGCAGCCTTCAGGTGAAGATGTAGAACTCTCAGTTCCTCCTGCACCATGCCTGCCTGGATGCTGCCATGCTCCCGCCTTGATGATAATGGACTGAACCTCTGAACCTGCAAGCCAGCCCCAATTAAATGTTGTCCTTACAAGAGTTGACTTGGTCATGGTGTCTGTGCACAGCAGTAAAACTCTAACTAAGGCACAGAGAGAGAGAGGTTGGAAGGGAGGGAGGGAGGGAGGGAGGGAGGAAGGAAGGAAGGAAGGAAGGAAGGAAGGAAGGAAGGAAGGAAGGAGAGAAAGGCTTGCATTTAACAGTGTACAGGAGGAAGAAGACAGACAGAGACCTGCTGAACACCATGCCACACCGTACGGGCAGAGAAAGTTGCCCACACATTTGCCCTCCACTGCCTGCAGGCCATAGACACACAGAGCCCCACCTACAACCGCACAAAAGCCATCTGGGAGGGGGTGAAATCCATAGACCTGCCTGCTCCGGGGTCACCTAGAGGCCACCTCCCAGCACAGGCAGAGGAGGTCACCCAGAGCCCCGCTGGCCATGTGGCCTGCTATAATCTGCAAGTATGTAGTAGACTGATGGGAGAGAAAGAGAGGAGCAGCAGCTGGAGCACTAAGAAGAGAGAGAACTGAAGATACAGGGGTGGAGAGGAGCAGTCTCTTGTGAGTAGCCAGCCCTGCCATGTGAGGCCATGGTAAAATCCCAGCCTGTGATGCCATGGGGGACCATGTCTGGGTCTGTGGGTATGCAACAGTAGAAGTCTGTGCAGCCGGGCATGGTGGCGCACGCCTTTAATCCCAGCACTCGGGAGGCAGAGGCAGGCAGATTTCTGAGTTCGAGGCCAGCCTGGTCTACAAAGTGAGTTCCAGGACAGCCAGGGCTACACAGAGAAACCCTGTCTCGAAAAACCAAAAGAAGAAGAAGAAGAAGAAGAAGAAGAAGAAGAAGAAGAAGAAGAAGAAGAAGAAGAAGAAGAAGAAGAAGAAGAAGGAGGAGAAGGAGGAGGAGAAGGAGGAGGAGGAGGAGGAGGAGGAGGAGGAGGAGGAGGAGGTCTGTGCTAATGTCCATAGCGCATGTTACCACTAGAGCTCATGGGGATGTCCCTGTCTGGGCAGCCACCAGGGACCATGTGGAGTTCCAGGGGCAGTACAGAACTGGCCCTGGCCCTCACTGACTGCAGCGCTCTGAAGAGCTGGCCCCACCACTCCCCAGAGGCAGCTCTGGGTGTGCTTGAGAGTGTCTCTGCTGCTCACCCAGGGAGCACAGTGGAGCTGGCCCTGGGGGCAGGGTGTGGGCGAGTCTGCCCGAGGGCAGGGTGTGCGCATGTGGAGAAGCTGACCCAGCCCTGTCTGCTGTGGAGTGGCCTGGCCACTGAGATGATGCTCTTACCCACCGTTGCCCCTTGCCACCTGTCCCCAGAGTCCTGAGAGGGGAACAGCAGGCCCTGCACCACACCTGGGCAGCGCAGTAGAGCTGGCCCTGATGGAGTGGGCCCCAGCCAGGAGACTGTAAACATGAGAGCTGGAGATCTGGCCCATCCTTCTACCCCAACATGGTGACTCTGTCTTTCCTCTCTTCATCCTTGACCACGCAACTCTTGGCCATGGGCATATTGATGAATTGATCAAAAACCAAATGGGGACAAGGACCTTCAGCATCTGGACATGCAGATACCTGATTGAATCAAAGCATTAGAACCAGGAGAGCGGTGGGTGGGCAGGCCAGCTCACATGCCACCCAAGCCCAGATCCATGGCTCTGAGCTGACCTACCCCCCAAATCTTCAACATCTGTGAACTGTTGGGGCATGTGAAAGGGCCAGTCCTGCTGATCCAACTGCAGGATCTCCATGACACAGAGCAACAACAGGATGAGCAGGAGGAGACACAGTAAAGTTCCAATATTGATGGTGTCACAGAAATCAGAGGTCTGAAACCAGACCACTGACTCATTGCAATGAACATTGACACGCGATTAAGATGTGTGGACAGGGGAATTCCTGTGGGATACACTGTGCTCTCTTCTGTTTCTCTTGCTAGCTTATGTTTTATATTTTATTTTTTTATTTTGGGGAGGAGGTTGCAAGAGTGGAGGGCAGTTAAGAGGGGAAGAGAAGAGTGGGACTGGGGTACATGACATGAAGCTCACAAAGAATCAATAAAAGTTAAAGAAAAAAAAGAAATGCTCATTGCTTAAACTACCTAGTCTAAAAAAAAAAGAGAGAGAAAAAAAAAACAACAACAACAAAAAAAAAACTACCTAGTCTATGGTAGTATTGCATAGTAGTGGGTACTAAGACACATTTTCTGTTAAATATAGAATAATAAAATGGGTATTATGTCAATACAACAACAAATAAGATTTTACTTTTTGTTTTATGTGTATTGATGTTTTGTCTGCATACATGTCTATGCACAGTAAGTGTTCACCATGTATGTGCTTGCTGCCCTTGGTAGCCAGAAGAAGGTGTTGAATCTCCTGGAACTGGAGTTACAGATGTTTGCAAGTCAATGTATGGGTGCTAGGAATCAAATCTGGCTCCCTTGGACAACCAAGTCAGCTCAGTCAGACAACTGGGTCTCAAGGAGGGAGTGAGGACTGAAAAGAAAAGGACAGTTAGACAACACTATAACAGGACTCCAGCCAGTGCTGAGGCTGAAGCCTGTGATTGTTTTCCAGACTGCTTTTATACCATTCTAAGTACATGCAAAGAATGTCCTAAGGCGCCAGGCGTGGTGGCGCATGCCTTTAATCCC
>NC_034591.1:16382451-16385656 GCF_900095145.1 Mus pahari
CAAGTGCTGGGATTAAAGGCATGCGCCACCACACCCAGCGGCTTGCAAGATTTGAGACAGGGTCTTGCTATATATCTCCAGCTGGCCTTGAACTCAGGCTAGTGATCAATCCTTCAGCCTTTTCCTCAAGTGCTGGGATTACAAACATGCACCACCACACCTTCCATGAATAATGATTTTAAAGAAAGCACTTGCATTCTCTGTGTGTGTGTGTGTGTTATGTGTGTGTGTGTGTGTTGTGTGTGTGATTCCTTAAAGGAAATTCTATTTATGTGCTACAAATAAATGAGTCATTTTGTTGAACATTTCCTCCATCCCTTCATTTTTAATGTGTGGAAAGGATTTCATGCATCATTCAAGCCCTCTTCTTATGCCTGACAAAGGTCTGCTTATCTTAGAAGCTGAATGATTTGAAACAAAGTGACCAGGCCTATTTTTTGGTGTCTTCTAATATACTTGGTAGCGGATATCTGAAAGCAGAAACTGTGTGGACCTTGCTGAGTGAGCCTCCCTGAAGGAAAACCCTAAGAACCAGTTTCAAAAGCACAGGCTCTGCCAAGGAGCAATGCAGTAATCTGCAGCCGCCAGGCCTTACTTGAAACTAGATCTTCTTACAATTCAAAGTTACAAAAAATCAAAATCAAAAACAAAACCAAAAAAATAATCGCAATGCCCTGACTAATCCCTGAGGGGAGGACAGGAGGAAGCCCACACACAACTATTTTCAATATAACTGGCTAGAAGGCATCCTATGGGTATAAGACAAAAAAAAAAAAAAAGGAAAATGCATTCACAGTCCACTAATGAACAGCTCTGCGAGAGAAGCGCACACTGGAAACACTTTATACACATTGTAAAGAATATGGAAAGCGGAGTACTGCTCGATTCACACAGACCCTTTCTTTTCTGGCTTACTTGTGTGCTCTTGTCTTTTCAGCTCCTATCAGCAGCTTCGCCAGCCTCTAGGCAGAGCCGCTGAAAGCACTCTTAAGCCCCGCAGTGCATTTCTTATTAAACATTCCAGGCCAAATCCCAGAGGCTGCTGCCGGTACAATAATCAGAGAACAAGAGTGATGTGTATGCAGTTTGTCTTTACCAAGTTAAAGGCTTTGGAGATCAGTTAAGGCTTGACCGCCTGTACAGCTAGCTTTTGTTGTATTCTAAAATGCATTTGGGAAAGTCAGTGCCAAGGTTTAGAAGGATTCAGAAAGGACACTATATAAGAGGGTGCTGTGCTCAACCTGGAAGAACAGCCAGCAAGGAATCTAGTTGTTAAATATACACACTTCTTGATACTTTTAATTTTTTAAACCACTAGGATTCACTTATTACTGAGTCATTCATTTTGACTCTTCTTAGAAGAGAATTTCTCAAGAAACACATTCTCTCAGGGCATGGCGCCATACACCTGTAACCCTAGAGGACAGAAGGAAGACGAAGGAGGACTGTCACATCTGTCAACTTTGAGACAGCCTGATCACATAGCAAGACCCTGTTTCACAATCAAAAACATAAAAAGGGAAGATTTTTCTCAATTAGCATAGTTAAAGCTGGGTTAAAGGTGCTTCTGTTAATTTCAGGAAAAGTCCTTGGTTACCTCAGCCGCTCTCGTTGAGCAGTACAGGGTAAGGTCCACAGGTCCCGTCCAAACCACATCTTCTGCACAACCATCTGTGACTGCCAGAGAGAAGGGACCCTCGGGACAACACTCATCCACCATGTTCCTCCTCTGTGAAAGGAGGCAGTTTAAACATCGATGAATTTCAATCATTGCTTCATATTCTTTTGTTTGTTTGTTTTTTGTTTTTTGTTTTTTCGAGACAGGGTTTCTCTGTTTAACCCTGGCTGTCCTGGAACTCACTTTGTAGACCAGGCTGGCCTCGAACTCAGAAATCCGCCTGCCTCTGCCTCCCGAGTGCTGGGATTAAAGGCGTGCACCACCACGCCCGGCACCATTGCTTCATATTCTTGTCTTGTACAATTATATAATTGTGAGCAGGCACTTACCATCTCACTTATATACAGAAGTACTTTAGGAAGAAATGGAAACGATGTTTACACTGTGTTCTAAGAACAAGAAAGAGTTTGTCAATGTGGGCACACACCCTTAATCCCAGCACTGGGAAGGCAGAGGCAGGTGGAGCTCTATAAGCTTGAGGCCAGCCTGGTTTACAGAGTGAGTTCCAGGACAGTCAGGGCTACACAGTGAAACCCTCTCTTTAGAAAAACCACCCCCCAAATACCTCAAAACCAAAAACAACCCTCCTGGATTGTCTTGAGTCACCTGCTGCAGGTGGGAGAGCGGACCCAGGGGTCATGACAGCAAGCAAGCTGTCCCAGCCGCTCACAGATTTTAGCACTCAGGAGAGCCAGTCCTGCACCTTGCCTGGGCAGCACAGCAGAGTCCTGCTGGTGTGGGCACAGGTGAGCTGGTCTTCCAGGGCATGAGAGCAGGAGGAGGGCATTCGGCATTGGGTGAGCTAGCCAGGGCAGTGTTGAGTGAGCCAGCTGGGCTAGTGTTAGAGAGTTCGCCCTGGTGGTATGGGTGAAGGAGAGCCGGTAGACTGACAAGCTCAGTTACCACAGGCCCTCCCTAACATCTACCTCATGTATGAGCTGCTCAAGCATGTGAAGGGGCTGGTACTACACCTCCATGACACAGGGCAACAACAGGATATTTGCAAGGAGTCTCAGTGAGGATCCAGTGTTGATCGTGTAGCTGAAGCCAGAGGCCTCAAACCAGACCAGTGACTCATTGTAATGAATATTAGCAAGCAATAAAGATGTGTGGACAAAAGGATGCTCGACACACTGCAGCTTCCACAATGAGATTAAAAAAAACAAAAAACAAATTGTCTTTGGGGGGAGGTTGTAAGGGTGGAGGGTAGGGATGAAGGGATGGGAGATGAGTGCGACTGGGATCCATCATACAAAAATCACAAAAAATATACAAAGAACATACAAAGAAGCCTACAGAACTCCAAATAGATTGGACCAGAAAAGAAATTCCTCCTGTCACATAATAGTCAAAACACCAAATGCATAGAACAAAGAAAGAATATTAAAAGCTGTAAGGGAAAAAGGTTAAGTAACGTATGAGGCAGACCTATCAGAATTACACCAGACTTCTCACCAGAGACTATGAAAGCCAGAAGATCCTGGACAGATGTTATACAGACCCTAAGAGAACACAAATGCCAGCCCA
>NC_034591.1:16389069-16397028 GCF_900095145.1 Mus pahari
AAAAAAAAAAAAAGAATCTTAAAAAAAATGTGTGTCTGTGTGTGGTGTGTGCCTGTGAGTGCAGTGTCTGTGTGCCTGTGAGTGCAGTGTCTGTGTGTTGTGAGAGCAGTGTGTGTGTGTTGTGAGAGCAGTGTCTGTGTGTTGTGAGTGCAGTGTCTGCTGTGTGTGGTGTGTGCCTGTGTGTACAGTGTCTGAGTGTGGTGTGTGCCTGTGAGTGCAGTGTCTGTCTGTGTGTGGTGTGTGCCTGTGTGTATAGTGTCTGTGTGTGGTATGTGCCTGTGAGTGCAGTGTCTGTGTGTTGTGAGTGCAGTGTCTGGGTGTGGTGTGTGCCTGTGTGTACAGTGTCTATGTGTGCTGTGTGCCTATGAGTGCAGTGTCTGCTGTGTATGGTGTGTGCCTGTGAGTGTAGTGTCTGTGTGTGGTATGGTGTGTAGCTGTGTGTGCAGTGCCTGTCTGTGTGTGGTGTGTGCCTGTGAGTGCAGTGCCTGTGGAGCACAGTTGGGGCCCCTGGAGCTGGAGTTTAAGCAGTTGTAAGCTTCCCAACATGGGTGCTAGAAACTGGACGCTGGTCCTCTACAAGAGTAGTATATGCTTTTAACTGCTGAGCCATCTTTCCTTTGGAGAGAATCTTATAATCACAACCTAAGAGTAGCTTCTTTGGAACCAAGTGACAGTATTCTTGAAAACTTTTTACTATGGTATTTCAGCATTTCCATAGTAAGTTAAAAATCTTAACTGAGTGCAAAGTCAGCTTTGCATCACTATAACAAAAAACAGCTAACCAAACTATTTATGAAACAAAGAGAAGGTTATAATTTGACTCCCAGTTTTATAGAGTGAAGTCCAAAATTGGTTGTCCCTATGTTTTGCGTGTGTGCTAATGGCAAGCAAAGATGGGTCCCGCAGTCTTTATGAGGGGCCCTGTATGCTATATATTCAGATGCTGAGTTCTGTACTCCAAGATCAGCTTGAGTCTGGACATGGGCGTTGTCTTGACCAATGTGCTGTAGAGAATGCTCCCCAGTCATCTCTGATTGGACAATAAAAGGCTGGAGCCTGTGACTGGACAGGAGAGAGAGTGTGAGTTTCTGCCTGCAGCAAAACTCACTTTCCAGTCTGGGTTCATCCTGAGAGGCGGGCTGGCTGAAATGGAATGTGCAAGAGAAATTTGGAAGCCAGGACAAAAATATTCTGATCGAGGCTCGAAGTTTAATGAAGTTTAATGTAGGAACTCAGTTTATATAGTGTGGGAAAAAAAACCCAGTCTTTGAAGGAACAGGTGAATGTCCGTAGGTGGGTCCAAAGGATGTTGTCTTCTGTGACAACGAGGCACAGGTGAATATCTGTAGGCAGGTCCAAAGGATGTTGTCTTCTGGGACATCAACAGGTCTTCTCAGCAGGCGGTGGAGACAGGAAGACAGCAGAGCAGCTCTGGTGGATCTGAAGGTTACTGCCGGTGGATCTTAGCGCCTGCAGGGGGCTGGGCTTTGAAGGACAGTGATTAGTGTAAACAGAAAGGGTGGTCCAGTGGCGACAGAGAGCTGGGAGACCCCAACAAGAGAGGATGGTGGGACTTGAATTGGATAAGGGGTCTGGGGGGGTGGGTTGGGGGGAAGGGGAAGGACAGAGAGGGAAGAAGGAGGTGGCCATGAGGCAGAATGGACCATGAGCACATGGCCAAGGGAAGCTCACCCTGAGGATACACAAGGAACAGGGAAGCCCAGTGACACAGACTGCAATTAGCACATGACCTATTGCTGGGATGTAGGTTAGACTCCCTCAGAACCCACTCAGCACAGTGCCAGCATCTTGTAAATTAAATACCAGGTTTCTGTGTCTTTTATGTGGGAGTTGTACAGGATCAAGTGGAGCAGAAACCCCATGTAAAATGACCATAACAAGATTCCTAAATGTCCATAACAAAAACCAATAGTACCGGTCTGGGACCGAGTATTGAGCACACTTCATGGTACACTACCCACATTCGGATCTCAGCGGCACCCTCTGCCCCGCACTTTATCAGGTTCCCTGCGGGTGCTTTCCCAGGACACACCCAGAGCTGCACATTTGCCTGGAAGGCCAGTTACCTCTCCTTCAGAGTCTCCAGGAAGGAGTAAGCAGTGACGAAGCTGGAGGCAGAAGTCACGTGACAGTCCAGTAAAAATCATGAAATACCAACTAGACAACAAAGTGGGAGACAATTAATTCATGCACTCTAGAAGGACCATGGGACACAGAGAGAGCCTTATAGTGTGGGGGTCATTTAAATCGGAGGGAAATGAGGATAAAGACAGAGAATCGGATTTTACTAGCATTGTGAATACTGAGCTAAGGGTCCTGGGGAGGACATTCGGTGGCTTGCCTGAGATAGCTCAAAACCTCTAGGCTTTCAGACACTGTTCTTGTTTCTCTCTTCTACTGCACTTGATTACAGTTGATCCCTAGATAGCAGGGACAAAGCAGGAGCAGAGATTGTGATGTTGTCTGTGTAAACTGTTACATGGTAGGGGTTTTGTTTTGTTTTGTTTTGTTTTGTTTTTTGTTCTTTTTTTCTGCTCTCAAGGACAAATCAGCACATACAGATTAGGGAACACATAGACATTCACTCAAATGTAACCGCTCAGAACACAGGAAAGTATTCAAGAGGTATTTAGACAATAGGCATGTGGGGGCCTTGGGACACATTCCCAGGGATTAATTATAGCCCCGGTTCCCATGGTGATTATACATTCAGCTCACGGCCAGCTGCCCACTCAGTACAACCTCCATGAAGAGGCAAGAGACAAAGGGACTAGAGCTGGAACACGCCAGTGTGTCTAGACTGCACAAAGGCTGCCAGCCTCACAGCCTGACACGGGGACACCTCCCATAGCACACTAACCGTTCCCCGTCACCAGGGGGCCACCGAGAAGTGGATGGATCAGGAAGGCTTTATGAGCCATGCAGAGATTTTTTGCTCCAATTCATTTGCCATTCCCTTTATTACCTTATTAGTTATGGCCAGATGAGCAACTCTCAATTTCTCTTCCTATTTCAGTTTGCCCAAGAAGCTCTGTGACCAATGTTAACCCCCACCTCTGTATCTGTGTCTCTGTCTCTATCTCTGTCTCTGTCTCTCTCTCTCTCTCTCTCTCTCTCTCTCTCACACACACACACACACACACACTTGTGCATTTGAAACGGTGACTGTAATGCATAATGACCAGTATAGAGAGAAAGCAATATTCTCTCTCCTTTTTCCTTCCCAGAAAAAAGAGATTTGGGAGAAATGTAACTAACCTCTTTTTTTTTTTAATTAGTTAAAGTTTTGGGGTGGCTATAATTACAGGCTCACCTGCAGTTGTAACTAATTTTATGCATTTTAAGAATCTAGGCTGCCCCAATGGTAACGTCACATATAACTATAATACTGTATCATAATCAACAAATTGACAATAATATACTACACAGTTATTTTCATGTTTCACTAGTTTTCTATGGATTTGTTTGAATGTATTTAGTGACACACAGGGTTTTTTCTCTCCAGGTTGGTGTGTGTATGTATGTGGATGTGTGTGTGTGTTTGTGTGTGCACATGTGTCTGTGGCAGTAAGAGGCCTAGGTATCTTCTATTGCTCTTAACCTTGTGTTTTGAGACACGGTCTCTCATGAGACCTGGAGCTCATCATTCTGTCTAGAGCCCCAGGGATGGACCTGTCTCTGTGCCCCAGTGCTGTGGTTACAAGTCTGTCCCATGGGCATCAGGGATCCAAACACAGAGCACTCTGCTGCTGCAGCAAGCACCTTACCCCCTGAGCTATCTCACACCCATGTAGAGTCATGTCACCACTACTTCAGTTACGATGGAGAACAGTTTCACTGCCCCAAGGACTTCTCCTTGAAAGTCTACTTATCTTCCCATTCCAACCACTGGAAACTACCAACCTGTTCATAATTTGTTATCTCAAAATATTATGTAAGTAGAATCACATCGTGTAGGCCCTGTTCAAATGACATAATTCCCTTGAAATATATTCAAGACATTTATCAAAAATGAAATGATACTTTCATTTTTGGTGCTGAACATGTATTGATTAGTCCATCATATGCATATATCCCATGCTGTTTAACTATTTACCTATTGAGAGGCATTTGAGTTGTTTCCAGTTTGGGCTTTTATGAATCAAACTGCTGTGGATACTCTAGTAGATATTTTTCTGTTATCATAAGCTTTCACCTCCCTGAAACACTGCCTCAGAGTATATTGGCAGGGTTGTAATGTAAGTATCTACACCAGTCTGGAATACAGACATGCCCTTAGCACACACCTTTAATCCCAATCAATGAAAGTCAAGTTAGTTTGTAGGAAGAAGCACCCAGGTTTAAAACTGATGTCTAATTGAGTGGCAGACAAAGTGACAAATCTGAGAAAGATTTGACAAAATAGGATACGCCAAGCTCTCACGAGAAGAGAGAGAGGAAAGGGAAGCTTCTTAGGAGAGCAGTGCAGACAGGAGGCAGTTTTCCCAGGACAGTGGTACAGAGACAGGTTGTAGAGAGAGAACAGGCTAGACACAGGTAAAGACAGAGTGAGCCAGAGGATGAGAAGGAGCCAGAAGATAGAACAGATTGCCAAAGTTAGTATGAGACTAAGCAGAGAAATTCATTGAGAAGCTGAGAGAAGCCAGATTGAATCAGCATGGAGAGGAGTTTGAGCCAGAACAGCTGAGTTGAACCAGCCAGAGCTCAGAATGAACTAGAAAGGATGCACTTATTCCGCAGTAAGTCTCAGAGGCGGAAAACACTCTAGGTCTATGTTAGATTGTATGGAGGCTGGAAGCTTCCAGGACTAGGCCTAGGTTGGCCGACTGAAGCAGTAGGCCTCACAGATGACAATTACCTCAGACAAATAAGCTACAATGTATAGGAAGGAGAGAAGCAACTCCGGTAACTTGGCTATGACCTCCTCATGCAGGCTGTGGCAAATGTGTCACATTCATTCCTCTCCCCCAAACCAGTAAACAAATGTAATTAAAAAATAGGGCACATTCTAGGTCCCAAAGGATATCCAAACTGTTAAAAAAAAAAAATCCAAAGAGCTCACTGAAACTCAGCAGACTACAGGGTGATGGCAGCAGACAGGCACAGCAAGAGAAACCACAGAAGCTGGAGAAGCACATAAGAGACTAAGCATAAAGCATATAGCTCGAGGTGATAGCGGGGTGGGGTGGGGGTAGGGGGTGTGTGGGAGTGGAGTGGGGTGAGTGTGGGTGGTTACCAATTCAAGGTGATGGCTGGGGGTGGGGGGTGCTACAGCATAGCCCAAGGAAACCCACAGCTTGAAAAACTAAAAATGAACAAATTCCTTGATGTTTGTAACCTGCCAAAATTAGAAGCTGGGGGGAAGGGTGGCGGGGAGGGGGTTGTCTAAACAATTTAAGTACATCCACTAAGAGCAACAAGGTCATAGCAGTAATAGCCCTTTAACAAAGAAAAGCTCAACTGCTGAATTCTACCAGCTTCTTAGAAGAGAGGTGAAGTTATTGTCAATAAAACACAGCGCGAAAAGGAACATTGTCAGACTCCCTACAGAAGCATTATCCTGATGCCAAACTTGCTAAGGACAAAACAACAACAAAAATGAGAGAAAAACCCTCAAGAAACATAGATACAAAGTTTCCAAGAAGATCCTGGCAAATTGGGGTACCATGACTAAATTGGTGTCATCCCATGGATACAAGGATGGCTTAAATCAGTAAACATATACCATGTAAAGGCAATAGGATGGAAACCACACAACCATGTCAATAGATGCAGAAATCCCTTCACAATTTGGAGAAACTAGGAACAGAATAAAAACTAGAGCTAACATTATACTAAACAGAGAAAAACTGAAAGCATTTCCCTTAAAATCAGAAATGGGGGCAGGGCCATGGCTCCGTAATGAACTTATTTACTGTACAAATGTGAGGACCAGAGTTCAAATTCCTAGAACCCAAGTACATAGTGGTGAGCTTGGAGGGTGGGCAGGGAATCCTCAGAGCAAGCTGGCTGGATAGACTAGCCCTATCAGTGAGCTCAAGTTTGAGTGAGAGACTGACTCCATGAACAAGGTAAGAGAGTGGTCAAGGATAACTCCCGAAGTCAGCTTGGGACCTTCTCATGTAACATCGCGCGCACGCACATACACACAAAACACACGCATGCACGGGTGGCCCTTCCCACCAAAAATATGCAAAACACATACGTATACACAAAAATGGAAAAAGATTTTAAAATAAAAGTACAAATGACCAACAAATATTTGAACAAAAAAAAATGCTCACTACCCACGGCTTTCAGAGAAATGCAAATTCAAACTATGTTGAAATTCCATCTGTTCTAGGGTTTTTGTTTTTGTTTTTGTTTTTGTTTTTTGCTGTCACCGTGATAAAATAACCTGCAGTTCCAGAGGGTTTCCATCCATCCGTGATGGGGAAGGCAGGGCGGCAGGAACAGGCGCTATCACGCTGCATCACAGCTCAGAAGCAGGGAGATCGGGAAGTGGGACCAGGCTGTGAAACCTCCAGGGTCTGTGCCCAAGGACCAAGGACGCACTTCTACTGTAAGGCTCTAGTGCCTAAAGGTTCCACAGCCTTCGCCAACAGCGCCGCCAGCTGGAGGGCAGTTGTCTAAACTTCAACCCTTAGAATGGCTACCGATAAAATAGCAAGAGGGCGCGTGTGGAAGTCAGAGGCAGGAACCAAAGGTGACATGGAGTTTCTGGTTTGGACGTGTGACTGGCTGTCACCATTACAGCTACAAACTGACACTGAGGCGCCCAAGGGATTTTCCTGTCTAGTTGTTCAGTGGTGAATAGTTAAAAGAAGAGCCTGGATGGGAAAAGGATACTTGAACGATAATGTAAAGTAGGCATTAGGCAACAGAGGTCAAGCTAGGCAGAACTCCAACTTCTAGAGTTACAGCGCACACTGTTTTTGTTTGTTTGTTTTTCGAGACAGGGTTTCTCTGTATAGCCCTGGCTGTCCTGGAACTCACTTTAAAGACCAGGCTGGCCTCGAACTCAGAAATCCGCCTGCCTCTGCCTCCCGAGTGCTGGGATTAAAGGCGTGCGCCACCACGCCCGGTTCACAGCGCACACTCTTTAGTGTTAAACAGCCTGTTAGGCAGCCAGTACCTCAGTTCCCACTGTAAAATTAGCCTAGTAATAGTCTCTTCCTCACAGAAAAGAGCTTGGATCCCGTACTGGATCTCTCTGAACTCCAACCGCTTGGGGATACATATTCCTTTCACTTTGTCCCTTGTGTGCCTTGCACACCATTTCTACAGACCTCCTGACTATTTGGAGCGAACTGGGGAGAGAGTCAAGGGGTGAAGAGATTGGGGGTTCTAAGCCCGGACACAGAATCAAAGGAATTTCACAGGCTGCAATTCCGGTTGCCGCCACAGGGTGGGGCCAGCCTCCGGTTCTGGGGCCTGGAGTCCTGACCCGGAAGTACTTCTCCACCTTCTCCACGGCAGAGATGGCGGCGGCCGCTCTCTCCCGGACGCTGTTGCCAGAGGCCCGACGGCGCCTGTGGGGATTTACACGAAGGCTTCCGCTTCGCGGCGCCGCTGCTCAGGTGAGCCTCGCTCCGCCGTGCCCCGGCGGCTCCCGGTGTGCTTTGGGCCGTTCCTCCGGATCCGCTACCCCGGGGCGCGGCGGCTGCTCCCCCTCCACACGACCTGCGGGAGGTAGGGAAAGGAACCGTGGACCCCCAACCCAGACAGCGTCATCCTCAGCCCATGACCCCCAACCCAGGCAGCGCCATCCTCAGCCCATGACCCCCAACCCAGGCAGTGTCATCCTCAGCCCATGACCCCCAACCCAGGCAGTGCCGTCCTCAGCCCATGACCCCCAACCCAGGCAGCGTCATCCTCAGCCGATGACCCCCAACCCAGGCAGTGCCGTCCTCAGCCCATGACCCCCAACCCAGGCAG
>NC_034591.1:16397039-16399376 GCF_900095145.1 Mus pahari
TCATCCTCAGCCCATGACCCCCAACCCAGACAGTGTCATCCTCAGCCCATGACCCCCAACCCAGACAGTGTCATCCTCAGCCCATCCGAGTTTTATCCCAGCGTTTTTCTTATTTGAGAGTTGTCTTGCTCCAAAGGGATATGGAACTCTGACACTGTGTGTCTGTCTGTCTCTCTGTCTCTCTCTCTCAGTTAGTTAGTATGTTATTACCAATGTTATTGTATGTCGGGCTGTTCTCACCCTAGAAAAGGAAACCAGGACAAGCGCTTTATGAATTTGAAGTTGGGTTTGCTTTTGCTGTTGATATTTTGAGACATATTTGTTACACAGGGTTTCTCTGTGCAACATCTCTGGCTGTCCTGGAACCCGCCCTGCAGATCAGGCTGGCCTCAGATCAGCCTGCCCTTACACAGTAGGGCAGTCATGTCACGGTGCATTATTTGGTCAGGGAGCAGAAAGCCTTTGGGTCAGAGAAGCAGGACAGTGTGGGTTAGTAAACATTTCCTAAGTACCTGTGGCTGTGGCTGTGGCTGAAGAAACCATGGCCATAGCAACTCTTATAAAGGAAAACACACTAACTGGAGCTGCCTTACAGTTCAGTCCATCGTCATCATGGCAGGAAGCGTGGCAGCATGCAGGCAGACTTGGTGGAGAAGGAGCTAAGAGTGCTACATCTGGGTTGGCAAGAGATAGACACAGACAGACAGACAGACAGACAATGGACCTGGCTTGAGCATTTTAAACCCCATAACCCATCCCAGTGGCACACTTCCTCCAGCCTTCTAGTAGTGTCTCTCTCTGAGATCTGTGAGCCAACATGGCCCACTCCTATTCAAACCACCCCTGTGCTGTACCTGCCTGGCAGTTACGTCAGTCTCGGGTTTTTGGGTCAGGGTTTAGCAAATATGTTTTTCTCATTTCAACACAAAAAGAAAAGCTGCTGAAGCGTCTGTAGTCAAACCAGTTGGCCTGAGAGACCCTGAAGCATCTGTCCTGTTTCTGTCTGTCCGTTGTGAACAGCAGCACCCCGCCTCACTTCTGCACAGTCAGTTTGGTACTTTTATTTCAGTTTCTTGACTTTTTGTCCTTAGTGAATATGAAACATTTTTAGGAGAGGTAGTTGAATCGGGTGTGTGTGTTGTAGGCTAATGTAGTAACTGCTCCTGTTCCTGGAGAGAAAGGCATGTTCTCTGAGGTGTTGCTCGTTTGAGAGAGCGGTTGGTTAAGGAACATTTCCTAGACTACTGCTAGACCCAGTGGAACCAAAGTTGAGGAAAGAGTTTAGATTTTGTCCAGAACTGGGACCTCATTCTCCGTGCTTTCTGCCAATGACACACAGACACACAAACACACATAGCAGATTACATCCACCCCGGTGTAAGAAAGTGGTTTTTGGAATGAGTCTATTTGAGGTTGTTTTGGTTTGGTTTGACACTGAACACCAGAATAGTAATGTTTGCTCTCTTTTCCTCCTCCTCCTCCCGTCAGCCATTGTATCTTGGAGGGGACCGACTAAGAAGCACACAGGCCGCTCCACAGCTTGTTCTGAATGTTCCCGAGACACAAGTGACATGCTTGGAAAATGGACTCAGAGTAGCTTCTGAAAACTCTGGGCTCTCCACATGCACAGTAAGTGACCGCTGCAGCCTTTAGTTGGTACCTTGTTTGGGAGGGAGCAGCCACAACTGCAGCTCTTTGGTTGGCTGGATTCTCCGAGCTTGAACCTTCCTTACCAGCTGTACTTTTGTACTGGGTATTATGCCCATCTCTCTCTTTTCTAAAGATTTATTTATTATTATATCTAAGTACACTGTAGCTGTCTTCAGATGCACCAGAAAAGGACATCAGATCTCATTACAGATGGTTGTGAGCCACCATGTGGTTGCTGTGATTTGAACTCAGGACCTTCGGAAGAGCAGTTGGTGCTCTTACCCACTGAGCCACCTCTCCAGCCCCGCTTATGCCCTTCTCTTACTGTTGATGCCTGTTTCTGATGGTCATGGCCTAGTCGGCTTTCCCATGGGTGGCAGCAAAACTCGAAGGTCAGGGAAAGTCACACGGTTGTATCTGAGGCTATAAAGCTTGTACTTGTATTTGAGCCCGACTTTCTGACAGTCCCTGATGTTTATACCACAGTTATTAATTAGATGTACTAAATGAGCTATGTTAAGAATTTGAATCTGATACTTGTTTGTTTGTTTGTTTGTTTTTCAAGTCAGGGTTCTTTCTGGAACTCACCCTGTAGACCAGGCTGGCCTCGAACTCAGAAATCTGCCTGCAGAGCCGGGCAGTGGTGGCACACACCTTTAATCCCAGCACTTGGGAGGCAGAGGCAGG
>NC_034591.1:16399381-16409055 GCF_900095145.1 Mus pahari
GGCCAGCCTGGTCTACAGAGTGAGTTCCAGGACAGCCAGATGCAGGGAATTTGTCTCATTTCTTGGACTTCCTTCAGGTCGGGCTGTGGATCGATGCCGGAAGTCGCTATGAGAATGAGAAGAACAATGGCACCGCCCACTTCCTGGAGCACATGGCCTTCAAGGCAAGTTGCAGGGCTGCTCCCCGAGCGGTCTCTAGGAGAGGGCGGCCGGGTGTCAGCACAGACACTGTGCCATAGGGACAAGAGCTGCTTCATAACATGCTGTGTGCCGGTTTTATTTCCTCAGTGTTGTATTTCAAATAATTAATGATAATTACTTTCTGACATTGAAGGGTTCTCTTTTGGGATATACACAAGCCATTTTTTTTTTTAAACATTATTTATTTATTATTTATACAAGTACACCATAGCTATCTTCAGACACTCCAGAAGAGGGCATCGGATTCCATTACAGATGGTTGTGAGCCACCATGTGGTTGCTAGGATTTGAACTCAGGACNTCTGGAAGAGCAGTCAGCGCTCCTAACCACTGAGCCATCTCACCAGCCCACACAAGCCATTTTTAATGGGTATTTTTTGAAACCTAGTATACTTTACAAACTTGTCTTTGCATGAGTGGCGCTGGGTTCTGTTCAGTGTACCTATTATCTGATACGTTTAGACTATATGAAGGGTAAAAGGAGAGTATCCTAACTGTGCTTTCTCCTTTATTTCAAGGGCACTAAAAAGAGGTCCCAGTTAGACCTTGAACTTGAGATTGAGAATATGGGTGCTCATCTTAACGCCTATACCTCCCGAGAACAGACTGTCTACTACGCCAAAGCATTCTCGAGAGACTTGCCAAGAGGTACTGTCTATGCTGCCGGAATGTGATTCTCATAGGGTTCAAATCTAATGCAGCACTGTGGCTTTGTATAGCTATTGCAAGACAGAGAAATGTAAAAAGCAAAACAACAGAAACCCCAGAGAGGCACCTGTTTTAATTTTTCCTCTAAGTGCAGATTGAAGACTTGAACTAAAAGGATTCTTACACCTGATTTAAACATAGTTCTTCCTCAGTCTTAATCACTTTTATTTCTTGATTGCAAAACTATTAGTCCTGAGGAAAATTAAGAAGTGCTTACTTATTAATGATTATATTAGCAAAATTGAAAATTTTGTTTTGTAAAAAATAAATAATTGTTTTGATAGAATAGCACAGCAATTTGTATAGATCTTGAGTATGTTAATTACAGAAAACATTTTTCCCAGTGGAAAACAAAATAGCATTGCAAAGTTAATTAACAAAATTATTAACTTTTTTAAAAAAATATTTATTTATTTATTATATGTAATTACACTGTAGCTGTCTTCAGACACTCCAGAAGAGGGAGTCAGATCTCATTACGGATGGTTGTGAGCCACCATGTGGTTGTTGGGGTTTGAACTCAGGACCTTTGGGAGAGCAGTCGGTTCTCTTTACCCCTAGAGCCATCTCTCCAGTCCAGTTATTAACTTTTATAGCTGCATTGTTGTAATCAGTTGTACTCCTCTAAAATTTTAGATACTATAGAGTTTTGTCAGTTCTGTCATGTGATTGGTAACCCACACAAAGACTCTTTGTGTGACGTGTAGCCAGTGATTGACATCAGTTGCTCTCCATGTTAATTTTTGAGCTATATCTTTCCCAGAACCTGGCTCACTCAGATTTATCTAGATTGTTGGCCAGCAAGTTTTATGAATCCTCATGTCTCTGGCTAGCATTAGATTATAAGTGCTCCTGCCTCTAGATTATGGCCAGATTGTTATGCTCATCCATTCTTTTTTTGTTTGTTTGTTTTTCGAGACAGGGTTTCTCTGTGTAGCCCTGGCTGTCCTGGAACTCACTCTGTAGACCAGGCTGGCCTCGAACTCAGAAATCCACCTGCCTCTGCTTCTCAAGTGCTGGGATTAAAGTGGGCCACCACCGCCCAGCATGCTCGTCCATTCTTGACTTAAGAAACTTGGACAGCCTCAGTGAAGAATATGTCCTGCTCTACCAACATAGAGAATGAGATAGACATTCTGAGGAAACATTTGTTTCAAACAATTAGAAACTTTAGAAACTTCAGTCTAGACTCCCAGTCCCACATAAATTAGGGTCTTGGCAAAGGGGTCCTGGCCCCAGCTGTCTACAGCTCCCCCATTTCCTCTCTTGGGTTATGATTTTCCCATCTGGGTTTTATTGATGATGATTTAAAAAAATGAAATTGGTAATTTCCCCTTTTCACAATCATCTCACTATGAGCCTTCTTCCATAGCCTGTTTTATCCTGTTCTTAGTATTTGAAGTTAGTTGGCTCAGACAAGGCCCTGTGAAGTGAACTGAAGCAAGGGAGAGAAATTCACACTAGCGCAGAGCAAGGAAACCAAGGGGTATACGTTCATTTTACCTTTAATACAATTTATGTTGCTATCACAGTGAAGTAAATCAGCCTTATCCTTTTTGGAGATTTTTTTTCCATAAAATTTACTTCACCTTTGGCTTTTTGCCTTGTTAAGGCTTGAACAGATACAATTCTGTAAGCAGCTCCTGAAGGCATATTTTGGGTATAGCGATTCTTTGCAGCTTCGTTGCTATGTGAAAATGGGTAGAAGTGTTTGTACCCATGTGCCTGGCTGTCCCGGAACTCGCTCTGTAGACCAGGCTAGCCTCAACCTCAGAGCTTTGCCGGCTCTGCTTCCTGAGTGCTGGGCTACCGCCTCCTAGCTACTTCATAGTTTTCATTTAGAACCGTCTATAGTAACAGCCAGGTTATAAAGTGATCGTGTTTAGGATTTTCTCCAAGTTCTTTTGTATCACAGGGTCTCTATTTTCTATTTATTTTAGTGTGCTAACTAAGTTAAATAAGCCTGCTCAGTATTGAATGGTGGTTAGTGCCATGGTTTCCGATGTGGGTTTACGAGAGTTTAATGCTTGTGTTTCTTCTGGGGTTTTGTTTGTTTGTTTGTTTGTTTGTTTTGCTATTTTCAATTAGCTGTAGAAATTCTTGCTGACATAATTCAGAACAGCACATTGGGAGAAGCAGAGATTGAACGTGAGCGTGGAGTAATCCTGAGAGAGATGCAGGAAGTTGAAACCAACTTGCAGGAAGTTGTTTTTGATTATCTTCATGCAACAGCCTATCAAAATACTGCACTTGGACGGACAATTCTGGGACCAACTGAAAATATCAAGTAGGTGTATTTCGCACAGGAAGATTTTGCACAAAACTTATGACATATACCAACCAAAAATGTGTGTTTCAGAACACACATTTTCACTGATAATTCTCAGCCTGATAGCTTAAAATTGTTTTTAGAAACTTGGGAATGAAGCTAGGAATGTTGGTGCGCATGTCTTTCTTGGTATAAAGGGCAGGGCTTTTGCTACCTGTGGCCTCTGTCTGTGACTGCTTCAAGCACTTAGATACCTTTAAGTGTGTCTCACACAGGGTGTGAAGATCTGTGCTGCGTACTTCTGTTAAAGTTGCTTTACTTGTAGGTGTGGTGGCCTATGAGACAGGAATTGTGCTGTGAGTTCTAGGTCAGCCTGGGCTACAGAATGACCCTATCTGTAAAAGAAAATGAATAAACAAATCTCATTCCTTACTCTGTTTACAGATCTATAAACCGTAAGGACTTGGTGGATTACATAACCACACACTACAAGGGACCAAGAATCGTGCTGGCTGCCGCCGGAGGTTAGTTATGTTTCGGGACACACCCTGAAAATAGTAAAGTTACTTGTCAGGAAAATGTGGAACCTTGGGACCAGACCCCTAGGAGTCTTCATTTTCAGGAAAATTTAACAATTCATTCAGGGTGTAAATAAATGTCCACGCAGGGGATTTACTTAGAAGACCAAGACTAACGACCAAGCTGGGATACGTTACCTTGGATGACACACAGTGTTGTATAGAGTCTTGAACTCTTTAGTTGAGAAGAAGCTCCATCCATGGTCAAGCCTGGAATGGGTATATCCATTCATGTGCTCAGCCGTGCACTCAGGAACAACTAGTACTGCACAGGGAAGACCACAGAGTCGTGTGAATGTGTGATTTATCAAACCATGTAGGTGGCATAGATTTTCGTAGGGCATGTGAAGTCTGTGAATGTAAGAAAATTAACTCAAGACTGGGTACGGGGCTTAGACACTGGAAACTGCCCTGGCTAGTTGAGGCCTCACTGCCATTATTAACAGCAAATTTTATTTGGTCCATAGGTTCATTTGGACATTGCTGAAGTTGATGGTGTGTTCTATATTATTAGCATTTGTTTTATTGGCTTATACCTTTTTTTTGTTGTTTTGAAACAGTTTTGTTATATAGCCCAGGCTGGCCTTGAACTTGTAGCCATCTTCCTACCTCAGTCTTCTGAGTGCTGGTGCAGCTGAGGCCACCATGCCTGATGATTTTATAAATGTTGTAGCTTACAAGGGTTGGTGTTTAAATCAGTGGGCCAGTTTAAGTCTCTCCTGACCCTTTCTAATTTCTTGTCTCAGCTCCCATTTAGTCCTTAACCATCAGGAAGTATAGCTGTAATATACCAAATACGTATTTAAATGGCTTAGCGAAGGGAAGGTCTTCATGTGTGAGTGAAGAGCATCCCATTATTGTCAGGCATACTGTGGCGCATACTACTGCAGCTGGTTGGCTTGAGTTGATTGTATTGCTCTTAGATGCATAAGGAAATGTTTTCTCTTGCTTTAGGTGTTTGCCATAACGAACTGCTGGAGTTAGCAAAGTTTCATTTTGGTGACTCTTTGAGCACACACAAAGGAGATATACCAGCTCTGCCTCCCTGCAAATTCACTGGAAGTGAGGTAGGGTAAGCTCTTAGTTAGAAATTGGCCTTTGGAAGTCTGAGTATAAAGGAGCTGAAGACATGGCTCAGTGGTCTGAAAGTGCTTGCTGCGCTCAGAGGACCAGAGTTGGGTTCCTACCATCCTTACTGGGCAGCTCACAGCCACCTAAGCCTCCCATTGCAAGGAGTCTGACATCCTCTTTTACACAATGCAAAGTTAGAATGTGTTGAGTATGAAGGCTACCTTATAACTAAAAAGGCTGGGTTTTTGCTTTTGAATTGGGTGTGTTCTCGGCTTCATTGCTGCCCCACAGGTACAGTTGAGGGGATTGCTATTAGAGCCAAAACTTGCAGCAAATCTGCTTCTTAATTACAGGGTTATGCATCAGGCCTAGTTTGCCACATTATAATGCTTATACTAATTTGTGGGAAGAGGTCTGATATTGGCAGCCACACAGATTTATACCGCCAGTACAGATTTAAATTTGGATTAATAAAACCATATAAGATATTGGTAAAATAAGGGAACTTCTTTTGACCAGGTGGAATTTTAAACAAGATGGTCCAATGAAAAAAACTTACTTTGTAACTCAGAAAAATCATCTGAACCACACAGTGTAATATTGCCTGATAGCTAAGTCAAGAGTCACAGTGAGCATTTTAACATCGCAGTTAATAAGACTAACATATTTTTCTTTCTTGGTAATCCACGTGCTCTGTAGGACCATCCTGACGTAACTAGCTGTTTTGCTTCTTCTTACCTAGATTCGGGTGAGGGATGACAAGATGCCATTGGCGCACCTTGCGATAGCTATTGAAGCAGTTGGTTGGGCACACCCAGACACCATCTGTCTCATGGTCGCAAACACACTGATAGGCAACTGGGATCGCTCTTTTGGAGGTGGAATGGTAAGTGGTTTTTGAAGTAACTTTTCATGATAATAATGAAAATTGTCTAAATGTAAATTCCTTGTAAGACTCTTCAGTATTCAAAGTGACAAAAATAGATTATCATGACTTTTGACTTAATATTAACTCATCTTGGATTGTACCTAAGCCAGGCCAAAAATAAAAAGGTCTTTGTCAGACTGTTTGGTAGCAGGATAGCTCGTAAAATAAGGGCATAAGAATAGGTTTTTAATGTTATAGTAGTCATAGTAGGTACTGTGGTAATCATAGCTGTTCACATGTCTGTGTCAGTGTCGGGGTCTGACTTTCTAAGCATCTTAGCATGTTCTTTTCATTAGCACACACTGAGTGTACTAATAAGTACTGAGTAAATATATTTCTTTGCATGTAGGTTCTCTAACTGTGAGAGCATGTGAGGGAGTGGGGATTTGGGTCCATGTGCCCAGGTCACAAATCCAGTTAAATTGTTCTCCTTTTCAGAATTTATCTAGCAAGCTGGCCCAGCTCACTTGCCATGGCAATCTTTGCCACAGCTTCCAGTCCTTCAATACTTCATATACAGACACAGGATTATGGGGACTCTATATGGTTTGTGAACAAGCCACGGTTGCTGACATGCTGCACGTTGTACAAAAAGAATGGTGAGAAAAAGCTCTAAATAGTTAAAAAGTCTACCAAGAATGTGGTGTTTTAGGCCAGTTTCCTAATGGTGGTAACTTTAGCTTTTAAAGTGGATGCACAGTTCTTTTTTCTTCTTCTTTTATAGAATATTTTAATTTATTTACATTTCAAATGTTATCCCCTTTACAGGTCTCCCCTCCAGAAACCCCTATCCCATCCTTCCTCCCCCTGCCTCTATGAGGGTGCTCCCGGGCCTGCCCACCCACCCACTCCCGCCTCCCTGCCCTGGCATTGCCCTACACTGGGGCATCACCCTCAGGCCCAAGGGCCGCTCTTCCACTGATGTCCAACAAAGCCTCTGACACATATGTGGCTGGATCCATGGGTCCCTCCACGTATACTCTTTGGTTGGTGGCCCAGTCCCCCGGAGTTCCAGGGAGTCTGACCAGTTGATTGTTGTTCCCCACATAGGGCTGAAAACCCCTCAGCTCCTTCAGTCCCTCTCCACCTCTTCCTTTGGGGACTCCTCGCTCAGTCCAATGGTTGGCTGCGAGCATGTGCCTCTGTATTTGTCAGCCTCTGGCAGAGCCTTTCAGGAGGAAGCCATATCAGGCTCCTGTCAGGAAGCACTTCCTGGCATCTGAAATAGCATTCAGGTTTGGTGGCTGTATATGGGATGGATCCCCAGGTAGGACAGTCTCTGGATGGCCTTTCCTTCAGTCTCTGCTTCACACTCCATATTGCCTGCTGTGAGTATTTAGTTCCCCCTTCTAAGAAGCACTAAAGCATCCACACTTTGGTCTTTCTTCTTGAGCTTCATATGGTCTGTGACTTGTCTTGGGTATTCTGAACTTTTGGGCTAATATCCACTTATCAGTGAGTACATGCCATGTGTGTTCTTTTGTGACTGGGTTACCTCATTCAGGATGATATTTTCAAGTTGCATCCATTTGCCTGTGAATTTCATGAAGTAATTTTTTTTAAAGCTTTATTTCATTTATATGAGTACACTGTAGCTGTCTTCAGACACACCAGAAGAGAGCATCAGATCCCATTACAGATGGTTTTCATCCACCATGTGGTTGCTGGGAATTGACCTCTGGAAGAGCAGTAAGTGCTCTTACCTGCTAAGCCATCTCTCCAGCCCGAAGTCATTGTTTTTAATAGCTCCATTGGGTAAATGTACCACATTTTCTGTATCCATTCCTCTGTTGAGGGACATCTGGGTTGCTTCCAGCTTCTGGCTGTTATAAATAAGGCTGCTATGAACATAGTGGAGCATGTGTCCACTATGTTGGAGCATCTTTTGGATATATGCCCAAGAGTGATATAGCTGGGTCCTCAGGTAGTACTATTTCCAATTTTCTGAGGAATCGTCAGACTGATTTCCAGAGTGGTTGTACCAGCTTGCAATCCCACCAGCAATGGAGGAGTGTTCCTATTTCTCCACATCCTGGCCAGCATTTGCTGTCACCTGAGTTTTTGATCTTAGCCATTCTGACTGGTGTCAGGTGGAATCTCAGAGTCATTTTGATTTGCATTTCCCAGATGACTAAAGATGCTGAACATTTCTTTAAGTGCTTCTCAGCCATTCAAGATGCCTCAGTTGAGAATCCTCTATTTAGCTCTGACCTCCATTTTTTAATAGGGTTATATTTGGTTATCTGGAGTCTAACTTTTTTTTTTTTTTTTTTTTAAAGATTTATTTATTTATTATATGTAAGTACACTGTAGCTGTCTTCAGACTCACCAGAAGAGGGAGTCAGATCTTGTTACGGATGGTTATGAGCCACCATGTGGTTGCTGGGATTTGAACTCCGGACCTTTGGAAGAGTAGTCGGGTGCTCTTACCCACTGAGCCATCTCACCAGCCCTGGAGTCTAACTTCTTGAATTCTTTGTATATTTTGTATTTTAGACCTCTATTGGATGTAGGATTGATAATCCTAATATGTTGGTTGCCATTTTGTTCTATTGATAGTGTCCATTGCCTTACAGAAGCTTTTCAATTATATGAGGTCCCATTTGTCAATTCTTGATCTTAGCTCATAAGCTATTGGTGTTCTATTGAGGAAATTTTCCACTGTGCCCATGTGTTCGAGGCTTTTCCTGACTTTCTCTTCTATTAGATTCAGTGTCTCTGGTTTTATGTGGAGGTCCTTGATCCACTTGGACTTGAGCTTTGTACAAGGAGATATGAATGGATTGACTTGCACTCTTCTACATATTGACTACCAGTTGAACCATCACCATTTGTTGAAAATGCAGTCTTTTTTCCACTGCATGGTTTTAGCTCCTTTATCAAAGATCAAGGTGTATGGGTTCATTTCTAGGTCTTCATTCCATTGATCTACCTGCCTGTCGCTGTACCAATACCATGCAGTTTTTGTCACTATTTCTCTGTAATACAGCTTGAGGTTAGGGGTGGTGATTCCCCCAGAAGTTCTTTTATTGTTGAGAATAGTTTTCGCTATCCCAGGTGTTTTATTATTCCAAATGAATTTGAGAATTGCTCTTTCTAACTCTTATGAAGAATTGAGTTGGAATTTTGATGGGATTGCATTGAATCTGTAGATTGCTTTCAGCAAGATGGTCATTTTTACTATATTAATACTATATTACTATTTTACTATTGCCAATCCACAAGCATGGGAGATCTTTCTATCTTCTGAGGTCTTAGATTTCTTTCTTCAGAGACTTGAAGTTCTTGTCATGCAGATCTTTCATTTGTCGGTTAGAGTCACACCAAGATAATTTATATTGTTTGTGACTATTGTAAAGGGTATTGTTTGCCTAATTTCTTTCTCAGCCCTTTTACCCTTTGAGTATAGGAAGGCTACTTATTTGTTCGAGTTAATTTTATATCTAGTCATTCTGCTGAAGTTGTTTATCAGGTTTAGGAGTTCTCTGGTGGAGTTTTTGGGGTCTCTTAAGTATACCATCATATCATCTTCAAATAGTGATATTTTGACTTATTCCTTTCTAATTTGTATCCTTTTGACCTCCTTTTGTTGTCTAATTGCTCTAGCTAGAACTTCAAGTACTTATTGAATAGATAGGGAGAGGAGAGTGGGTGGGCAGCCTTGTCTAGTCCCTGATTTTAGTGGGATTGCTTCAAGTTTCTCTCCATTTAGTATGATGTTGGCTACTGGTTTGCTGTATATTACTTTTACTATGTTTAGGTATGGGCCTTGAATTCCTGATCTTTCCAAGACTTTTAACATGAAAGAATGTCGAATTTTGTCAAATGCTTTTGTAGCATGTAATGAAATGGTCATGTAGTTTTTTTTCTTTGAGTTTGTTTATGTAGTGGATTACATTGATGGATTTCCGTATATTAA
>NC_034591.1:16409470-16410561 GCF_900095145.1 Mus pahari
TTGGTATCTGTCTAGAAAATTGTCCATTTCATCCAGATTTTCCAGTTGTGTTGAGTATAGGCTTTTGTAGTAGGATCTGATGATTTTTTTTGAATTTCCTCAGTTTGTGTTGTTATAGCTCCCTTTTCATTTCTGATTTTGTTAATTTGGATACTGTCTCTGTGCCCTCTGGTTAGTCTGGCTAAGAGTTTATCTGTCTTATTGATTTTCTCAAAGAACCAGCTCCTGGCTTTGTTGAATCTTTGTATAGTTCTTTTTGTTTCTACTTGGTTGATTTCAGCCCTGAGTTTGGTTATTTCCTACTGTCTGCTCCTCTTGGGTTTACTTGCTTCCTTTTGTTCTAGAACTTTCAGGTGTGCTGCCAAGCTATGAGTGTATGCTCTCTCCAGTTTCTTTTTGGAGGCACTTAGAGCTTTGAGTTTTCCTCTTAGGACTGCTTTCATTGTGTCCCATAAGTTTGGGTATGTTGTGCCTCATTTTCATTAAATTCTAAAAAGGTTTTAATTTCTTTATTTCTTCCTTAACCAAGTTATCATTGAGTAGAGCGTTGTTCAGCTTCCATGTGTATGTGGGCTTTTTGTTGTTTTTTTTGTTACTGAAGACCAGCCTTAGTCTGTGGTGATTTGATAGGATGCATGGGATTATTTCAGTCTTGTATCAGTTGAGGCCTGTTTTGTGACTGATTATATGGTTAGTTTTGGAGAAGGTACCATGAGGTGCTGAGAAGAAGGTNTATTCTTTTGTTTTAGGATGAAATATTCCATAGATATGTTAAATCCATTTAGACCATAACTTGTTAGTATCCATGTGTCTCTGTTTAGTTTGTTTCCAGGATCTGTCCATTGCTGAGAGTGGGGTATTGAAGTCTCCCACTATTATTGTGTGCAGTGCAATGTGTGCTTTGAACTTTAGTAAAGTTTCTTTTATGAATGTGGATGTCCTTGCATTTAGAGCATAGATATTCAGAATTGAGAGTTCTTCGTGGTAGACTTTTCCTTCGATTACTATGAAGTGTCCTTCTTTACCTTTTATGATAACTTTTGCTTGAAAGTCGATTTTATTCGATATTAGAATGGCTACTCCAGCTTGTT
>NC_034591.1:16411561-16434300 GCF_900095145.1 Mus pahari
CGGATGGTTATGAGCCACCATGTGGTTGCTGGGATTTGAACTCCAGACCTTCGGAAGAGCAGTCGGGTGCTCTTACCCACTGAGCCATCTCACCATCCCGGCATCTCTTTCTTTACGTTAGGGAAGTTTTCTTCTTTAATTTTGTTGAAGATATTTACTGGCTCTTTAATTTGGGAATTTCTGTCCTCTTCTATACCTATTATCCTAAGGTTTGGTCTTCTCATTATGTCCTAGATTTCCTGAATGTTTTGTTAGGAGCTTTTTGAATTTTTCATTTTCTCTGTTATGTCAATGTTTTCTATGGTATCTTCTGCACCGGAGATTCTGTCTTCTATCTTTTGTATTCTGCTGGTCATCTAGGACTCCTGATCTCTTTCCTAGATTTTTCTATCTCCAGGGTTATCTCCCTTTGTGATTTTTTTTTATTGTATCTATTTCCACTTTTACATCCTGGATCTTTTTGTTCAATTCCTTCACTTGTTTGGTTGTGTTTTCCTGTAATTCTTTTAAGGATTTTTTGTGCTTTTTCTTTAAGGGCTTCTAGCTGTTTACCTGTACTCTCCTGTCTTTCTTTCTCTTTTTTAAAGAAAACACAAGTTTAAGATTTATTTATATGAGTACACTGTAGCTGTCTTCAGACACGGAAGAGGACATCAGATCCTGTTTCAGATGGTTGTGAGCCACCATGTGGTTGTTGGGAATTGAACTCAGGACCTTTGGAAGAACAACCAGTGCTCTTAACTGCTAAGCCATCTCTCCAGCCCCCTCTCCTGTATTTCTTTAAGGGAGTTATTTATGTCCTTCTTAAAATGTCCTCTATCATCATCATGAAATGTGATTTTAAATCAGAGTCTTGATTTTTTGGTGTGTTGGGATATCCAGGGCTCGCTGTGGTGGGATAACTGGTTTATGATGATGCCAAGTAGCCTTAGTTTTTGTTGCTTATGTTCTTGCCCTTGACTCTAGCTATCTCTGGTGTTAGTTGGTCTTGCTGTCTCTGACTGTGGCTTGTCCCTCCTGCAAGCCTTTGTGTCTCCCAGTACTCAGCTGACTAGTCTTGGGAAACCAAGAGATGACCCATTGACCTACCTTTCTCTTAGCATACATTACCAATGGCACAAACAAGTATTTGCAGCCTAAAGACTACTTTTCACAATGTGGTCATTCTGTTTTTATATTGAATTATGTGTCTGCTAATTCACAATTAGAATTTTTTTTTTAAATTTTTTTTTTTTTTTTNTTTTTTCGAGACAGGGTTTCTCTGTGTAGNCCTGGCTGTCCTGGAACTCACTCTGTAGACCAGGCTAGACTTGAACTCAGAAATCCACCTGCCTCTGCCTCCCAAGTGCTGGGATTAAAGGCATGCGCCACCACTCCCGGCACAATTAGAATTTTTGAGATGTTAATGGTACTTGGAAAAATAATTAGTACTTTAGTTTTAAGATTAGCAATTTCAGGCTTTTACTGAATTGATATATAATTGTATGTTGTAGTATGATATATGCCATCTTGCTCTTTAGGTCGGCAAATTAGATTTAACGAGCGTTTCCCAATGTGTGTTTTAGGATGCGTCTGTGTACAGATGTCACTGAGAGTGAGGTTGCACGTGCAAAAAATCTTCTGAAAACAAACATGCTGCTGCAGCTTGATGGTGAGAGTTAAGGAAGGGCTGCGGGTGCTCGGAGGGTCAGGTCTGCTGGGGAGGAAGTTTGCCTTGTCTGTCTGGATACTAGATGTCATTCTCTGAACAGGTTCAACTCCAATTTGTGAAGACATTGGTAGGCAGATGCTATGCTATAATAGGAGAATTCCCATCCCTGAGCTTGAAGCAAGAATTGATGTAAGTAATAAGTTTTGGGCAAAGAGGTCATTTATAAAGGCTGAGGTTCCCCAAGTCTTGACTTAGTTTAGAAAAGTCACATATGTGCAATCTAGCTTCACTACAAAAGTTCTGATTGTAGTATCTTTCCTATTGAAGGCTGTAGATGCGGAGACAGTTCGACAAGTGTGTACCAAGTACATTTATGACAAAAGCCCAGCTATTGCTGCTCTTGGTAAGCCTGGCTCTTTTCCTTATGCAGAGTTGGCTAAGGACTTGGAAATTTGCCCTGTTTTCACTGTTTTCTTTTGAATCCACAGGTCCTATTGAGCGCTTACCAGATTTTAACCAGATCTGCAGTAACATGCGTTGGACTCGTGACTAATTTTTGTGATCAAATATTCTGCACATATATATTTATAAAACTAAGAGATCTGGAAGTTTTCAAAACTGCCAGTGTTCAAATGAAAAAATAAAAATATATTTGGAATTTTTGCATTAGTCTGTTAAATGTACTTCTAGAGGCTAAGTCTACAACCCTGATTGTTTGATGTAATAGTTGAACTTTATGTTGGGAGCAGCACACTTTTAAATGATGACTATAATTCCAAGTGAAAATGTGTACAGTATTTTCAGTTTTATTATAAAAGTGCACACACAGCCAGGCCTGCCTGCATTACTTCCTGGCCCTGCTTGCATTCAGCACTTGCTCCTGAGCAGCTTTCTTTGCTTTCACCATCTCCACAAGTTCCTAGGAGGAAACAAGGATGTTGAAATCAGAATTCGTCACCAGAACATAGACAATACTACTGTAGCTGAGGGATGTGGGGCTGCATGCCTCTGTCAGGAGAGTAAGGCTGCGGCCATCCTAGGCTACACAATGAGAACTTGTTCAGCAGATCAACAAAAAGACAAATGCTGTAGCTGCTGAGCTCACCAACTGCCAGGGGTAAGGTTGGTCTTACTTTCCAGTAATAATTCTGGCCTACAACTATTTTGATACTAAAGTCAGCAGCACTCTTATCACCCAGACAGTTGACACATAAGAGTGTGCTAACTACACCGTAATCTAAGGAGTGAGAGTCTGTTAACGCCATAACCTTGTATCGCCTCATGCAGTCCTTCTTCGTCCTGCCAGGAACAGCTTCGGCTATCTTTTCCCATCTTTCAGGAGTATTTACTGGGTATGTTTTCAAAGCCTGTTCTAAAAGTTTCTGTTCTTCTGTTGTCCAAGGGGTAGAATCTATGCAGGGACCTGTTTGAGACAAATTTGTGTGAATGGTAGAAAGTGATATTGAAGCATGTTCTTCAATGAATCTTTTGACTCCCATTTCCCCTATCAAGTGAGTGTCCCTGCTGATACAGGATGTGTTAACGTGAACTCATTTCTAAGGGTGAGAAACATTTTTATATATGAATTTCTATTTTTGAAAGAGAAAGAAAACAAGCATTAGTGTGCATACCTCACATTTCAACTAAAGCACAGTTTGAGAGGTCTGCCTCACAGTGCTGGTCTCTCCAGATTTACTTTTTTTTTTTTTTTTTTTTTTGAGACAGGGTTTCTCTGTATAGCCCTGGCTGTCTTGGAACTCACTTTGTAGAGCAGGCTGGCCACGAACTCAGAAATCTGCCTGCCTCTGCCTCCCGAGTGCTGGGATTAAAGGCCTGTGCCACCATGCCTGGCAGATTTACTTTTTAATTAGATGTAAATTTACAAAGTTAGACACTCAAAAACAAAAGTCATTTAGAAGGTGGTGGCACATACATATCACCCCAGCTAATCTAGACACTGAGGGAGGAGCACTTGAGCCTATAAGTTCCATGGTGAACCTCAGCAGCATACTGTCTTTGTCTTTAGGAAGAAAAAGTCACTTTAGATTTCTGATTGTCCTTATTTAGGATCAGGAAAAAGAGCTACATCACAAGCACAAACCCTTTTTTGCTGAAGACCCTGGAAAACAATCTATTATACACTAGAAGGAACTGCTTAGGGAAACTAAACCAACTGCCAAAGCTTTTGTGACACCGCTAACCTCTTAAATAGAGCTAGTGTTCATTATCTTTAATAACTACTAATTTAGTTTTTCAGATAAACACTTTAGTCAAATCCAAACAGTTAACAGAGGTTTTATTTTATTTTTTAAAAAAGGCTAAGCATCAGTGCACTTCTGTAGGCGAGAAGAAAATGTTGAATACTGACAGTCAGGCTGGTTACTCTTATGATCACAGAGGGAAAAGAGCATCTAGACTGCTAGAGTCTGACCACTGCTTGTAACTAGTGGTTCTCAACTAAGAAATAGCGTACTTGCTCCAAACAAGGCAGAAAACCAGTATCTTTAAGCACAATAAACTAAGCCATTCTGAAGGTAGTCTTTAAGTTCTGGGAAGTGCTTAAAGTTCAATGTTCTCTTACTCATCAAAGGTTCTATTTAACAACACAGGCTTAATTCATTTGGGGACAAAGATAGAAGTGACATGCATTATTTTCTGTTTTCTAATTCTTTTGTCACAAGACAAAAATAAAGCAAAACAATGTTGTAAGATTCCTATGAGAACGACTGTTCAAATCACCATTCAAAAAATTGTGCTAGGGCTGGGGCTGGAAGCCATTGATACAATGCCTGCCTAGCATAGGCAATGCTTGCTTGCATCTGACCTCCAGCATTGCAAAAAGCATCCCCATAAAACACTTTAATAATCTGTGGAAAATAAACCAGACTAAGAACACAGTTAATCCAAGACCATTTGGGGACTATGTTCTAGAAAAACTAGCTGAAGGATTGGAGGCTCACAAATACATTAAGTGAAACAACTTTTCACAGAGAAAACTTTTCAAAACACTGACCAAAAAAAAAATTGCCTAGCAGGCTGGTGAAAAGTAACAGTTTAGAGTGATCCAATTAACTAGAACATAGATGACAGCTTTAAACTTTTTATTTTAAAATATTTTCAGGAAAGAACCCTTAATATACTCCAGATTTCCCAAATATGAACATTTTATAGTATTTGCTTATTTTTCTATACATAGAGACATCTATTGTTTTGAGCCATATGAGATTAAGTTTTATATACAAGATAGTATCTATATTCAAATATTTCAGTATGTTTTTCTTTAAAAACATACATATAGAGGTCAGAGAACTAGCTGTGGGCGGTCCTTAGGAATGAACACAGGCTGTCAGGCCTGTGCCTTCAGATACCTTTACTTAGCCATCCCTAGCCCTACTGAACATCTTCTAAAATAGAAATGAGCCTTGCTGTATTAAAATGTTATTTCCTCATATGTCCCACCATTATCCCATTAGCAGTATCCACTTTACTTAGCCATCCCCAGCCCTATTGAACATCTTCTAAAACAGAAATGAGCCTTGCTGTATTAAAATGTTATTTCCTCATATGTCCCACCATTATCCCATTAGCAGTATCCATTAAAAAGTCAGTTCTTCCTCTAACGGAATCTCTGAAGAGCTGCTATCCAACTAATGGGCAGTTAAGTAAGCCTGTTATCAGGTTAGAAGTATTTGCTTTGTCCCTTTCAGACTGCTGAATGTCACTCTGTAGTCATTGTAAAGAGACCCCAGGCTTTACCTATCTTTGGATAGCCTGGAATCCTGACCAGCACTCTACGTACAGTAACACACTTACCTTCAAACCGTTCTGATGGCGCCGCACTGTCAGCCTGAGAGGCCACTCCATGTTCTTTTTTAAACTTATCAAAAGCCTTTTTGTTAATGTCATCTTTTTGATGAGGGTCTAAGAAGTGAGAAAAACAAATAAAAAACCAAAACATTAAAAGATCAACCTAGTCTTTGATTATTACTTTAAATTACTTTTTTAAAAACTACTTTAAAAATGTATTCAAAGTAACAAACTGATTTCTCAAAACTAACTTACCAAGTTTTTGGAGGCTTTTAGCCTTGCTAATAACATCTTTGGCAGTTCTTTTGACACCAGAAGAAGAATGTATATTCATATAATTAGCAATGACTTCCCATCTAGAGAAACCAGTATATAAGTTTAATAAGGAAAAACAAAATAAAAACTATTACATATTTACTGTAGAGGTTATTAAGACCTAAAGAAGGAGCTCTCAGCAATGCTTTTAGTTACCACTGTTTACATAGGCTCAAGTCAACCATCTGTAATCTTATGTAAATTCAGCCCAGCAGAAATAACTATTTGTGGGCTGGAGAGATGGCACTGACTGCTTTTCCAGAGGCCCTGAGTTCAATTCCCAGCAACCACATGGTGCCTCACAATTATCCATAATGGGATCCAATTCCCTCTTCTGATGTGTCTGAAGAGAGCGACAGTGTACTCACATAAGATTTTAAAAACTATATTTGCACTACTGGTTTAGCATACCCTTGAAAAGGAGAGATCACCCTAGAAACAAGAGCCTCAATTGGCTCATACAGAATGAGGGAGTCTGGATCCCTCTGGCTGGAGTATGACGCCTAGACTTGGAGATAAGCTCTGGTGTGAGGTACAAAGCAAGAAAGAGGAAGACTGCAAAGGGTGAGGTACACCATACACTCTAGCCTGTACTGTAAGGCGTGGAGAAAGAGGCCAACAGTGGCAGCTCACTCCCAAACTACATAATGTTCACTTTCCTGACAAAGTGCGATGCACCTTGCTGTATGTACGGCGAGGCACTCCATGGGTGGGTGCACCTAGTTCTCACATTTCCCACTGTGATGGAACTTAGTTGAAAGGCAGTCTTTCTATACTCAAGCATCTCTGCCTGTTTCTGTTAAGCTGCTACTTAGTTATCTCCAGACCCCACTGCACACTGGAAATGTTCACGAAAGCAAGTACCTTGAGTTTGTCCCAGCAGGGAAGAGATTGACAGCTTTAATTAATAATTGCAGATCATCTTCTGACCAATTTTTACTGCCACTCCCACTTCCACCAGTTGACTTCTCTGCATTCTTAGATGCTTGCCGCATCCGAGCATCAGCTTCCTCCTTCTCTCTCCTCATCTGCTCATTTACTTCTTCTATCTACACAAATACAGGTAGGTCAGTCTTAGGAAGCATGTAGTCACCTTACTGCCTTTCTGACTGCAGTGCTGTGGTCCTCAACTTACTGCCAACGTCATTCCAACCCTACATTCCATGGGCAAAACTCAAGCCAAGCATCAGCTGTCACCAGCTTTTCCCCACTGCATAGGCTAAGGGATGAAAAGCCACCGCAGCCTTAATTGCCCCTGGATTCACTGGCAAGAGAACTGGGTTTGCATTAGTCACATACCAGCTACCTCAAATGTCTCAAGCTCTCTCTCTGTGGGAATGTAAGCACCCAGGAAGGTGGCCTGTCTTGTCTTAGAGTTCTACCCTTTACAATGCTCTCCTACTTACCTTCAACTCTGTACAGACAAAACCTTCATGTGACTTGCAGTCCCTCTAGGCTGTTGCCTCGGAGTCACCTGTGACTTATTCCTCCTTCAGTCCCTCAGAACCATCCAGTCCCTATAATTCTAACTCTGAAGCATTTTCCTGATTCTTGTCTTTCTAATAGAAAAATTAGTTACTTTTTAATCTATCCTATGCATTGTTTACCAATACCAGATAATTAAGGCAGCACTGAACCTCTTGCTAACAGAAAGATCTTGTGAACATGGAAACTGGTCATGTAAGCATTGAAAACTCAGTTTTGCTCTACTCATCTGAATCAACTTATTTTCCTGTCTTTCTTTCCATAATTTTCTCCTACCTCTGTTCATAGTTCCTGTGCTTTCTCAACCCTCTCCAAAGCAGGTTCAAACCCTCCACTGAGCCTTCCCTGACCATTCCGATGTAGACTTACTTCAGTTTTTAGCATTTATTGCATTCCCTGCAACCTTCGAGCCTCAGGGTCTTTCTTTTGACATAATTATTCAATGAATTCCTTTTTAACAATGATAGCATTAGACATTCCCCCCAAAGCACCTAGTCAGACTACTACATATGCACAGTGCTATATAATGACTATCAGATTTTATTTAGTATAATAAGTACCAATACTTGTTGAACTAAATTCAGTTTCTAGGCCTGCCTAATTGCTTAAAATAAAAGGTATAGATTAGACAGAACAAAGACCTTTTTTTACTTATAAATGTTATCCTATGAAATACTCTGGGGATAATCAAAACAAATTTTACCCAATACTTAAAAAAAGCCTATGATTATTGTGCAAAAGACTCCAAATTAAACACTACATGATTGAAAAATGTATATTAGCTAGACAGTGGTGACACACACCATCAATCCCAGAACTCAGGAGGCAAAGGCAGGCAGATCTCCGAGTTTAAATGATTTACACACAAGATTACTATTTTATATGGTTTATATACTGTGCAAATAAAACATGCACATTATGGATCTTGGCTAAATAATCGTGCTGTATTCATACAATGAAATACAGAGCAGCAGCTGGGTGGTAATGACAAACGCCTTCAATCCCAGCACTTGGGAGGCAGGCAGATCTGAGTTCAAGGCTAGCCTGGCCTACAGATTGAGTTCTAGGATAGCCAGGACTACACAGAGAATAATCCCTGTCTTGAAAAACTAAAAAAACCAACCAACCAAAAGACCCCCAGCATATTAAATTTATTTTAAATCACCAAAGAACTTAGTGAAAACAAAATATAGTGGGAAATATAAACACACACACACACACACAATCTGATACTCTCTGCCTTTTGTAACTTATGTATCAGGTAAAGAAATAGGTAAAATAGTTAAGTGGCAAATATAAGTAGAAGCGGTTTATCCTGTTACCTGTTTTTCAAGTGCAGCTTTTCCTACTTCTCTCGTAGATGAAGCCAGTATTTCATTCAAGCCCTGTAAGCTACAGAAGAGAGACAGCTCAGAGTGTAGCCCCACAGCACAGCTTTTACCTAGCATGCACAAAACAACGCTGGGCTCCATTTTTAAGTTACACACACACACACACACACACACACACACACACAAATGTGGAGATGGGGGTAAGGCATGGATGAAATGTCTGTTAGGAGCAGTCCCTCAGAATACCTTGCTAGTTCAAGCCGATCACAGAGTTTTTCCACCTCTTCCATCATTTTAACACGATCTGCCTCATTGTCTGAGAAGTGATTCCAGCTCTAGAAGTACAAGAGCAAATGATTCTATCCTCCATCACTACAGACATCCAAGCATACCATCAACTCGAGCACAAAGCATATCCTTCCCCAGAGCTTGTGGACGAGGATGTACACATTATCTCTGTGTGCACACCAGCTCATTCTCAGGGTTCTCTGATCAGCAAGCAGTAAAAGGTGTTATAACAAGTGTCAGTGTGGGAGCCAATCAGATTAGACAGTGCAGAATACCCACGGATGCTGTAAACTCACAGCAAATACTCAAGATACTTCAGGGTCAGGAAACATAGCCCTTCCCACCCCCAGCTGTCTGCTGCTTAGCTATCTAAATGTGCTAAGTGGGAAAATCAACTGGAGAACTTAAATGTGAGAGATTTAAAAGGGATTATAATATGCTAAATAACAGAAGATACTAGGAAAGATCTGATTAACTGAAGATTATACTTACACAGATTAGTGTAAATGAATGTACAAAGAATTAGCTAGAAAACCCTTCCCAGGCACTGGAGAGATGGCTCTGCACCTAAGAGCATTGACCGCTCTTCCAGAGGTTCTGAGTTCAATTCCTGGCAACCACATGGTGGCTCATAACAATCTGTAATGGGATTTGATGCCCTCTTCTGGTGTGTCTGAAGATAGCTACAGTGTACTCATATAAAATAAATGTCTTTTTTTTTTTTTTCGAGACAGGGTTTCTCTGTGTAGCCCTGGCTGTTCTGGAGCTCACTTTGTAGACCAGGCTGGCCTCAAACTCAGAAATCCGCCTGCCTCTGCCTCCCGAGTGCTGAGATTAAAGGCGTGCGCCACCGCACCCGGCTAAATATGTCTTTTTTAAAAAAACAAAAAACAAAAACAAAATAAAACAAAACAAAAAACCCCTTCTCCCAGACAGTAAATTGCTTCCAATGGTCATGTCTTCCATTTCTTTCTTGCTTCCTTTAACTCACGGAATATAGTTCTCACTGAAGGCCGCTTTGATGTTGGACACCCAGGCCTCCACAGTACCACTAATGCTTCTCCTGTCTGTCAGGTCACTCCTCAGCTTCTCTTTGAGCAGTCTAGTACCTCACTCACTGCAGTTTTCTAGGGTGCCCCCCTCCCCAATCTCCTCATTCCAGGCCTTTCCAGGCTAATTTCATATACTTGCATGGTTTCTAGTGCTATCAAGATGTTGATGAGTCTGTAATGATCCTACTTGTAAGAATTCTACAGAAGCACATGCAAGAGTCCATTGCAGCGTTCTAATAGGCTCAACATGACACACACCAGACCCATCACTTTCCCTCAGCCCTTGTTCTCCTGTGTCTTCCATAACACAAGTCATTTCAAGATAACACATGCACATGTTTGTGCGTGGTGAAGCACCTTCACGCTTCATGGCGAGCAGCTGCCCCAGCAGTCTGGCATACCTTGCACGAGTTCCGAAGTTTCTGCCTTTCCTTTTTAATGGCTTTCTTCTGGATATCTTTTTCCTTCTTGGCCAACAATGCTTGCTGTCTAACTTCTTCCTCTTCTTTCTCCTTAGCCAACCGAACAGCTTCTAATTCAGCTTGTCTTTGCTTCAAAAAGATAAGCAAAATCATTATTTAATAAAGAAACTAGTGCTTCTAAATGTATTATGACCTTATATTAATGTTCAGTCTTTTGATGAATTAGATCAAGATGATAGCAACTTAGTGATGAATAAAGGTAAGGAGAGCTGACAAAATTGTACAAATAATAAAATTTTACTTGCTAGAAATATAAAAGCCAGGTGGTAGTGGCACACGCCTTTAATCCCAGCCCTTGGGAGGCAGAGGCAGATGGATTTCTGAGTTCGAGGTCAGCCTGGTCTACAAAGTAAGTTCCAGGACAGCCAGGGCTATACAGTTAAAAAATAAAGTCAGGGCCAGAGAGATGGCTCAGCAGTTATGAGCACACTCAAGAACCCAAGTTTGCTTTCCAGTACCCAAGCCTTAATTCCATCTTCAGGGCATCCTCTCCTCCTTCATCAGGCATGGGTACACATGTAGCATATAGCACAGACACTCACACATACACACAAGTTAAAATAAAAATAAATCTGACTAAAAATAAGTAAGTCTATAGTCCAAGCACTGCTGGCTCTTCAAGGCCAGCCTGGTCTACATAGTGAGTTTCAGAGCAGCCAAGGCTATATAGTTGAGACCCTGCCTCAGATAAAGCAAAACAACTTAAGAAATCAAAGAAAGTTGAAGGTTTTTTTGGTTTTTTTTTCGAGACAGGGTTTCTCTGTGTAGCCCTGGCTGTCCTGGAACTCACTTTGTAGACCAGGCTAGCCTCGAACTCAGAAATCTGCCTGCCTCTGCCTCCCAAGTGCTGGGATTAAAAGCGTGCACCACCACCGCCCTGGTGAAAGATTTTTTTTAATGATATATTTTGTTTGTTTAGTAAGGATCTGCTGTAAGACACCTAGTCAATTTGTTAAGATTCACTAGCAAGCCGGGCATAAGTGGCTCATGCCTGGAATTCAAAGTGAGACCGTGTTTCAAAATGTCAGAAATAGGTTTGGTGTGGTAGCAGAGGCAGGCAGATCTCAGTGGGATCAAAGCCAGCCTGGTGAGTTCCAGGCCAGGGCTACATAGTGAGACCCTGTCTCCAAACAAACAACCATAACCAAAAACCTTAAAAGCCATCACTCAGAGTGGTACTCAATTCTGTTTCTAATCATTCCACCTTCAGGACCTGAAGCCTTTTGCATCCCACGCCTGTCTGAAGCCCGCAATGTAACCTTACCTTTTCTTTGGCTTCCTGTTCCTTCCGCCTGGCTTCTGCTTTTGCTTTCTTTTCTGCTTCTTTCTTGGCCTTTTCTTCTTCCTTAAACTTTTTTATCCTTGGGTCACAACTGTAAGCATTATCTACCCAAAAAATATGTTAATCTTGTCAATGTCTAACATTCAAAGAACGCAAAAAAATTTTGTGAAAAACCCATTAGCTACATTTACCAACTAATGTTCTTATTCTGTTCATCTCTTCCTTTTTCCTTTGTGCCCTGGTGGCTCTGTTCTGCTTTTCAATCCATTTCCTCTCATCACGACTGTAAGTAACAAAAAATTAATATCAAACAAGTACTACAGATGGCTCGAAAAGATAACATTTTACAAATTCAATGTAAATGTCCTAATAATGAAGCCACTATACCTCATTCCTATTATTTAAAGGGTGGTTTTATTCAGTATTAATTTTGATTGTTTTTCCTGATATTTATGTAAAAAGAATTTCCCTACATATTAATAAACTAAAACTACCTTCAGCAACCAAGAGAAGACTTTATGGAGCTGAACTATTTTGACACTATTTTCCTTGACAATTTCTTAGGTGTATTCTAACCTATTTGGCCCCACCTAGGCTTATATATTAGGGCTCAGAGAGAAGGCTCAGAGACTGAAGCATTGCTGTTCTTCCAGAGGACCCAACTTAGATGCCCAATGCTCACACTGTCAGCTTAGAACTGCATGCAACTCTAGTTCCAAGGGAATGCACTGTGCTGGCCTTTTGAGGCACCAGGCATGAATGTGGTGTATATACATACATGAAGGTTCTCACAAACATACATCCAACAAACAAACAAACAAACAAACAAATCCCTATTACCAAAATGTGCTCACTAGGATGACAGTGGCCATGATTCAGTTATGGGGTAACCACCCACTTTATGATTTGGATTTGAGGTCCACTCTGAAGCATAGAGTTCATGCCTGATAATCTAAACTTTAGTCAGAACCTCACGGATAGCAAACGTTATAGGCCATAGTGGGGAATCAACTATTACTGTTTTGCCAAATGGAAATGTTGTCAAGTTGCCGTCCAAGTATTATATTTATATCCATAGGATGTGTAGCTTTCTCTCTTAGTCAGAAGTAAGTGGTTAATGTAGACTCCTAACTTGTCAATGCGCTGAGGGTAGCTGACTGGAGCATTAGAGCATGGCCCTCACTCCCCGACACCCAAGGGATCAGGAACATCACAGGATGGAAGACAGACTGTGGCAGCTGCAGGATGTGCAGGGGTGCTATGGAATGTCTTCTGAGCACGCTGAGGCCCCTGCAGTCATGAATGCACAGAGCTGTGGCTCCTGCACAAGATTAAGCCTGTCCAGAGCCCTCATGGATGGAGGAGAGTGTGAGGGTCGCCCACTCTAACTGAGGAGCTCTTGGCGGTAAAAGTGCTGGGGGGAGGGGAATAATTTTCCTCAGCAGTACAGCCATGGGTAAGGTGCTCACAATCCAGCAAGCACATGCTGGTGAAAGAAGGAAGGGCAGAAAGACAGGAGCATGTATGGCAGGAAGGTTTCTAGAGGAATGGGAGGAGGCGAGAGGGTGATCATGATCAAAACACATCCCACATGTATATGAATTATCAGAGAATAGACAGTTTTTAAAAGGCTGGAGAGCGACAAGATGGTGCCAGTGCTTGCCTTTAAGCCTGAGGGTATGAATCTGACCCCTGGGAGCAGGGTTAGAAGGTAACCCAGTCCGTAAAGTCGTCCTCTGGTCTCCACACCCAGGCTAGGACTAATCTGTGTCCCCATAATAAATAAATAACAAAATAGAAAGTGGCTTGGACGCAGCTTACTTGCCTACCTTACACAGAGTCTTAAACTCACCTCTAGCATACACATACACAACTTTTTTTTTAAAAGAAAAGCTGGATGTATGTCTCAGTGGTAGCATTTGCCTAACATAAATGAGGCTTTGGTCCTCTGCTCCACTGTGTGTGTGTGTGTGTGTGTGTGTGTGTGTGTGTGTGTGTGTGTATACCTCTATTAACAACTGACATACATACCATTCTGCTTTTTCTTTTTCTTCTTCATCTAAATAAGAAAATTCTCTCCAAGAATCAAAATTATACCTAATACAGACAGAAAAGAAATCAAAACAGAATTGGAAAAATAAGTCTTATAAAATTACATTAGATATACATAACTTTTAAAAGTAGTGGCAAGCAGTCGGGTGTGGTGGCGCACGCCTTTAATCCCAGCACTTGGGAGGCAGAGNCAGGCNGATTTCTGAGTTCGAGGCCAGCCTGGTCTACAAAGTGAGTTTCAGGACAGCCAGGGCTATACAGAGAAACCCTGTCTCGAAAAAACCAAAAAAAAAAAAAAAAAAAAAAGAAAAAAAAGAAAGCAGACTGAAAAGTCATAAAAGGCAAATATAGAAGATACAGAGCATTGCATGAAAATCTTTATTCATTTCATAAACTTAGTAAAAGTTCTGCTATTCAAATGCGAACTGATGAGCAATCAGGTGCTTAATGAAAACCCTTAGAAATGACATCAGCACGCGAGCAGCACATTCACTCACCAGAAAGAATAAAACGCATCTACATCTTCAAACGAGGAGTTCATATCACCAAGTTTGGGAACATTTTTTTTATTTGACCATCTGAAATATTAAAATAAAAATCTGACTCAAATGAAAGATTTTGAACAGGAGCTCAACTTATAACTAGTTCTTTAAAAACATCAGCTTTTACTAAAAAATCCCTTCCAACCCTCTGCCCTTTGCAACTAACTCTCAGGAGTGGTGTGTCAAGCACCACAGGCTGGGAGACAGTGAAACACAGCCCAGCCATCTCCACCCCATGCAGCACAGGGGATCGGCAGCTGCTTGCCAGGCAAGCTAACTAGGAAAGAGAGCAACTCGTCTTCCAAACTCACTCACTGCTGTCCCTTAAAAACACAGCACAAGATGCTCACAGCCAGCTATTGGATGGAACACAGGGTCCCCAATGGAGGAGCTAGAGAAGTACCCAAGGAGCTGAAGGGGGCTGCAACCCTGTAGGTGGAACAACAACATGAACTAACCAGTACCCCCTGGGCTCGTGTCTCTAGCTGCATATGTAGCAGAAGATGGCCTAATCAGCCATCATTAGGAAGAGAGGTCCCTTGGTCTTGCAAACTTTATATGCCCAGTACAGGGGAACGCCAGGGCCAAGAAGTGGGAGTGGGTGGGTAGGGAAGCAGGGCGGGGGGAGGATATAGGGGACTTTTGGGATAGCATTTGAAATGTAAATGAAGTAAATACCTAATAAAAAATTGGAAAAAAAAAATAAAATTTTATCTCAAAAAGGCAAAAAAAAACCCCAAAAAACAAAAAACCAAAAACCACACACAGCACAAAAGTAACCTGTGGGCCAGTATAGTTTAGCACACCGAGGGATTTGCACGCGTCACTCTTTACTTCTGAAAAGGCTTAGGAGATGAGATGAGATGGCTTCGCTGTTCTATTCTACTAAATAGCAGAGACTCCCACACTGCCTACATCACCTTCAGTGAGTGGCTGGTCAGATCCCAACGAGTCACTAATCAGAGTAGTCACTGGGAGGGAGCATCAGGATGCTACAGTAAAGCAGGCAACCCCAGGATCCCGCCCCTCAGGCATTGCTCACGCTCCCCAGGTGACTCCATTGCAGTTAAAATAGGCCAGAAAATGTGCCAGTGCAGATGAACCAAGAACACAGAAAACCACTACTACTGCAAACTATTTTCACACTCACTTTAGTGCAATAAAGTATGTATTAACCCTCAAGATATAACAAGAAGCCTTATAAAAACAAGATGCCCAATAAAAGAACCCAGGGCTGCAGATGCAGCCTAGTGTGGAGCTCATGTGCAGCAGGTAACACTGCCCAGGGCTTACCCACAACACCAAAAGCTTTCTGCAACTGCGAATACTGACACCAGTACAGTTATGGAGAAGGGGAAACAAAGGAGAGGGATGTGCTGCTACCCAAACATCAGCACCACGTGCTAATTACCAAGGCAGACAGAGTGCTTTTTATTAGGGCTTAATATGGCAGAAGAAAGGAATAGAAGCCGTGTCAAGCTACTAATGGAGGAAGACAGTAGAAAGCCGGAGGAAGACATTGAACACTATGATCAAAGGGATGGGGTGGGGTTGCTTTAACTCACCTGGAATTCCTTTCAAACACTGGAGAAAACACTTGAAAAAAATTGTCCTTAGCTTCACTTTTAGAAGGAACTGAGTTGTCAAAAGTAGGATCTACACTGTTAAATGCCCGCCTTTTCACTGGATCAGACAACATTTCATACGCTGAGAAAAAAGCAACATGACACCACCATGAGGTCACTAGGTTTTTATGAGAAAACTAATACTGGCCTAGGGATGTGGCTCTGTGACTGATGGCCTGGGTCTGGCCACCAACATCACAGCACAACAAGGTGGGGGAAGGAAATAAAAATCTCTTTATGTTAAAGGTTCCTTTCATATTTCACATTTTTAAATTTTGGATGGGAAAGGACTTAATTTAGGTAGTCTACCATTATGTGACATAAAGATGTAATTCTTATAAGAAGACAAGTGTCAAAACACTGGTTTTTCTCCCCTTAGGGGCTTGAACAAATGTCGAAATCACTCCTTCAGGCCATTATAGAACAACTGAAAACATTAACTCTCAGCTATTACCAGGATGGGTCACCTAGAATCCTACCACTTGGGAGCCTGTGGTAGAAATGGCTTTGTAGTTAAGGCCAGGACATAGTGTGTTCCAACCAAGTCTAGCTAGAGTGAGTGAGACCCTGCCTGCCTTCAAACCAATACCATCCTAGGAGGCACCTGGACTGAGGGAGGGAGGAACTACAAGCAGAATTGGTGAGCTTTAAGGTTCTCAAGTCTTTTTGATCACTGTGTGAAGGGTGGGCCATGGAGACCAATCTGAAGGGTGCACATGGTATCTATCACACCATGTCCTACTGTTCATGTCCTATAATCACACCACGTCTGTACGGTCCCAGCACCAAGCAGGCAGAGACAGGACAAGCTCAAGTTTGAGGTCAGTCTGGGCTACAGACAATCTCAAAAACAACAGTACTACCAGAATAACATTACATGTACGGAAATACATAGGTAGGAATAGTCATTACTTATACTGATTTGCAAATGGAGCCATGGCTATGTAAACAGCTATAAATAACTGTGCGATTTACTATTATATAACAAGCTTAATTACTTTTTGCAATGCTGGGGGCTGTACACTTACACATGCCAGGCACGTGTCCTGTCACTGAGTGTCACCTCCATCCCAATCCATTTAAAATTAGTAAAACCCCTGAGTAAGTAGATCCACAGTGACCTAACTTGGCAAAAGGGCTCAGAACCTGTACCACCACACAGAACACTCATACCAGGCCTGACAGACCAGGCCTTCAGTCCCAGCTGCCAGGAAGTGAGAGGTAAGATTGGAAACACAAGGCCTGCCTGGACCGCAGTAACTTTAAGCATAGCTGGGCAATAGCTGGGTGAGAGCTGGGCTGTAGTTCAGTGGTAGGGAGGTTTGATTCCTAGTACTACAAACACCAATATTTGTTTACACGTGCATAGGTATGTATGTACATATAAACATTTTTATATGATCAGCTACAGGTTAATCTCGGGTAAGAATCACCTGGAAGTTGGTATTATCTTAAAACAAAACCAAACCTGTCTCCTGGGGATGCTAATAAAATGCAGACTGCAATCAGTAAATCGGGAGAGGCCTGTGATTCTGCATTCCTAACAGACTGTTATGTGTGGATGTTAAAAGTCAAGGCAACCTTGCTGTAGTGAAGCTCTGCAGAAACTACTAGAAATAACGTGATGTAACTGAAAGGTTTTAAAGTGGTAGTTAAGTGAAGTCCAGCATGCCCAGGACTCAAGACCTCCAAACAAACGGCACTGCCCTCAGAAAGCACAGTGTGAGGGATCTTCTCACCCTTAGTTATACAAGTGAAGTAGTCATTGTCCCCTTCTTTGATGGGCTCCCCAGCCGCTTTCCGTTTGTCTGGATGATGTTTCAAGACCATTGCTTTATCTGCAGGATCAATCAGATATCACTGGTTTGAGTGATAATTTTTAGTAACTTGAAATTTTTCTTATCCAATCTTAAGTCACTTTTGTTGACACATTCAAATTCATCGCACATCATAATCCACTAACAGAGCAGCCTACAGTTTATCCTTCACTGTGTTCCTCCTCCTAATCTCACTGTCCCACTGCCTTCCTGCACTTTACTTAGTGACAAAAGTGAGCGTCCATATTTACCCAGTACTGTTTAAAACTATATACTACATTAAGGCAATGAACTTGCATAGGATGCAACTCTAGTTTTCAACCTTTTAAGTTCTATACTAATGATTCTACTTTCAAAAAAATGAATCCATTACTACAGCTTTCATCTCTGTCCAGACCTAAAAGATTATATGTAATTTCCAATGTAACTGTTTTCTTTAGGTTTCTTAAATCTTACCTATTTCATTCAACTGAGATAAAATTGTCAACAGTAGATTCTAATACTCAGATTTTACAGTGTACAGTTCAATGTCTAGACAGGCATATATAATGTAGCCATAGCAATGCCCAGAAGACAGAAAGGCCCGTTGGTTACTTCCTTCCTGGGATGCCTTTCTTGGGCAATTCCCATCCCCCACTAAACTGGGCAACATCTTCCTAATTGTGTCCCACAGACTGCTTTTGTGCATTCTGGAACCATATATTTATAGGTATGTGTGTGTGTGTATACACACACACACATACCTATACACACACACACACACACACATATATATATATACATATACACACACACACCTACACACACACACACACACACACACACATATATACACACACACACCTATACACACACGCACATACCTATACACACACACACACACCTATACACACACACACACCTATACACACACACACACACATATATACACATACACACCTATACACACACACACACATACACACATACCTATACACACACACATACATATACACACATACACACGTTAGCAGGTCTCCATGCCTGGCTTCTTTTCTCAATACTGTGGTGTGAGACTCCTTCCATCCTCAGGCAGGTCCCTGATAACCTGCTCTTGTCTTGCACTGCTGAGCAATACTCAGCTGTGTATTATTTTCCTGTTAGTGAACATTTGAGTGGTTTCCCATGGACAATTTGATAACACTATTATGAATATTTCTCTAGAAATCTTTTTATGGCACATCAAATCTGGCTATTTCTATATATTCTACAGGGGCTCAGCACTGTCAGATACATTCATTTTCTGATGGCCAAGACTTTCTTTCAGCTTGGATATAGTAGCCATTTCTCCACCTATGAAGAGGCATTTCACTAGTTCAAGTAGTTCAGCTAGATCAAGTAGAAAAGTATTAAACATTGTGGGGCAGCGGACCACGAGAGGTAGCATGGTATTCAGTTGAGCTAAAGACTTTGAAGTCCCCAGACTCTGAAGGGACAGTAGGAACTTCACCTGCTCCCAGGCACCAGGCCCTTATCACTAGCCACAGCTCCCCACCCTCCATAGATTTGTGTCCATCAGTCACAGAATGCCATAAGCCCTTCCACATGTAGATGAGGCATCCCTAACATCTCAGACCAGGACAATAGGAAAAGAGATGTGACCATAGGTCACATAGGTTCAAGACAGGGTTCTCCATACTGATGAGGTACCTAGAGGCCTGGAGGGCTTAGCCAATAAGCTTCCCTTCCCAGACATTCCTCTCTGCAAAAGGCCCACTCAGAGAAGTGGGCCTAAGATTAAATACCATCCTCTTTCCACCATGACAACAAATGCCTTAAAATCATGGCCACTAGGATCTGCTGTGGGGAGCAATGGAGAAGGCCTTTACCTACAGAGCCTCTGTCTAATATCCTGTAGAAGGCTTCTCTGTGCTCCCAGCCATGATCACCACCAGGTCTGCCCCATCAAGCCAAGGATCATCACCATGGGACCAGATGGAGCCACCCTCCTCCCTCTGCACCCCCGCCCCAGGCTAGATGTAGCCTGGGGGCTCAGCTCCCAGTAGCAGCGCCCAGATGTCCAAGAGCCTGAGAAGCAGATGGCCCCTGGCTCATCATCACATGCCTGAGGTCCCAGAGCCAGCTCCAGCGTCCCCACACCTAAGACTGAGTTTCCCCACCCCCCGAGCAGACCCTCAGTACTTCCCTACAGCCCACACCAGCCCTGCAACATGGGGTAAGGACAATCAAACTCCCCTTGCCCTGCCTCCCCAAGCAGCCGAGTCCTGTGGCTGAGCAGGCTTGGGACCCACAACCCTACAAAACATTAGACAAGTAACAGAAATGCTTTTAAAATCTATGAACCGAACTATCTTGGAATGTGAAGAATCAAATTACATGGAACAATTCAGCGGTACCTGACTGAGTACTGTTTCAAACAATGGATCACTTGGTCTCACACTGCAGAGCACCAAATACGACCACTGCCTTTCAGCCAGTGAAGCTATGGCTTTCCCTCTCCCATTCTGCTCTATCCTGGCCAGCAGGGAGAGTTTGTGTAGCATAGCTTAATGCATGTTGTTCTCTGAAATGTGGGCTCATTAATAAAATCTAAGTCACATGCTACAATGACCAATCTTGAGACATAAATACTACCAGGTGTGAGGGCATACACCTATAATCTGGAAAGCTAAGTAAAGCAGGACCACAAATTTAAGGCCTACACAGTGAAATATTGTATTAATAAGCAAAAACAGGGTTGTCAGATGGTTCCCCAGCTACTCTTACAAAGGAATGGTAGCGCTCTCACGGGACAGCCTAGAACTCCTGTATCTCCACCACAGAGGGTCTCATAACCCTCTTCTGCCCTCTTCTGATCTGATAACGCCTACACTCACATGCACATAGCCACAGACACTCACGTGCACATACCCACACAGATACACACATCTAATTTTTCAAAATTAAAATCTTTTTTAGGAAGCAAAACTAAAAGAGACATAATTTTTTAATCAGTCGAGAACACGGTGATTATACCTAACCCTCTACAATCCCAGCACTTGGAAGGCAAACGTGGATCTAAGGTCTGAGAGAGCAAGACCCTGCTTCTCTTTTACCTGGAAGAAATCCTCAGAGCAAAAAAGGACTAGGCATGAAGCTCAGTGGCAGGCAGAGAGCTGGCCAGGATTCAAGGCCTCAGGTTTGATTCCCTGCACCACTCAAACCCAAAACAAACGAAACCAGTTTCCTTGATGGCAATTATTCTTACAGGGTTTCTGATCTTTTCCTGCAGGATTTGAACTCTGAGAACATGCAAGGTCCCCCAACCCTTTCCCTTTCTAAGACGGGGTCTCATGTACTTCAGGATGCTCCACTCCCTGAATTTGGGGTTACATTTTCCATATTAAATGAGTACTCACGAGCTGCTTTGATTTGTCTCTGTGTAGCTTTGTATCTGACGTGGCCAAGTCCAAGAACTGCATAATGATCTTGATTCTGATAAACACACAAAAGGGAGTTAAATCTCAAGAGTACATCCAACCCTTATGTTTTAATATCATTAAAGAGTATTTTCCAGCTGGGCGTGGTGGTGCACACCTTTAATCCCAGCACTTGGGAGGCAGAGGCAGGTGGATTTCTGAATTTGAGGCCAGCCTGGTCTACAGAGTGAGTTCCAGGATAGCCAGGGCTACACAGAGAAACCCTGTCTCGAAACCTCTCCCCCCACCCCCCAGCAGAATCCGTGAGGTTCTGTACAGAATGGCTCTGTATAAATGAGTAGGCGAGTGGTGATGCAGCACACCTTAAGTCCCAGCACTTGGAAGGCAGAGGCCCAAATATCTCTATGAGTTCAAGGCTACCTGGTCTATAGATCCAATTTCCAGTACAGCTAGGGCTACACCGAGAAACCCCATCTCAAAAGAACAAAACAAAACAAAACCAAAACCAACCAACCAACCAACAAGAAAAAGAATGTAAGTCACTGTGCAGTCATGGAAGTTAGGCAGCCAGCCATGGATGACAATACAGCCTTCCTGATATTGTATGCACATGAGCCTAGAGAAGACTCTACTTTCTGAGATTAACAAAACAAAACCAAGCAAGTAGAACACCAAGCTTCTTCTGAACACACCTGACTAAAGAATCCCTCTCTTTATTAAAACCTGTGTTTTCTACCCTTGGCTCCCTAACGCTGCTGCTAGTCCGGTTCAGGAGGAGCTCTCCATACCGTGTTCTACCATCCAACCATTCCCCACCTACTCCAAATGTCTCTGTCCATTCCCACTCCAGACGCTGAGGCTACTTCCTTAACGATCAACTCCCAGCCTTTCTGATTCCATCTCCTAGTGGCAACCCAGCAGGTTCTATCCTGGAGCCATCTTTCTCCTTCTTCGGTTCCCTCCTCCCGACAGCCATACTCATTGTTACCTGCTTCTTCGTGGTCTTCAATGATCACCAGTCTTACGGTTTCTCTTTATCTCACTGCATACTTAGTCTTCAGGGGAATACAGATGAGCCCTCTGTTCATGCTGACAACCTCGCAGCTAACTCTAGTGAGAACCAAAGCATCGCTGTCTAACCTCGCATCCCACTACTCTTTGCCTCTGACATCATTTGCAAACCTTAGGCTACTGTTCTTGTTCATTGATAGCACTGCCCTCTTTTCCACTCAAGAGTCTCACATGCTTTCCACCTGCTGGGTGTAATCTCTTCACTGGCCGTCATCTTTTGAGCCTTTGGGTCACTCTTTACAAGTCATCCCCTTACTTATCTCCTAAAAATATTAACATTCAAGTCAACTTCCTGCTAAAACTGTCTGGCCCTCAAGTTACTGCCTTCTCTTGTTTTTTAAAACTCATTTTTTTTTTTTTTTTTTTTTTTTTCTGTTTTTATGCAATTAATTTTAGTATAAAGGGCATAGCAGCTACGACGCATAATATCTTGAGATAATATAGCAGTTCCCAAATATGCTGCACTCTGCTTAGTCAGTGTGGTCAGTATGGTTGCTTCTATTCTGGAGACCCATAAAAG
>NC_034591.1:16434455-16463529 GCF_900095145.1 Mus pahari
CCGCCTGCCTCTGCCTCCCAAGTGCTGGGATTAAAGGCCTGCGCCACCAGGCCCGGCTCTTAAAACTCGTTTTTTAAGTTGGAAGCAGAATTCCATACTTACAGTGTCTCATTTCATCACCTCCTAATCACTGTACAAACCTGCAAACTCTTATACTTTCAACCCTTTTATTAGCAATGAGGCTACTTAAACCTGCTTGTCAAATCTACTGGCTTTTTGTCATTTTTCAGGTTACAGGCTGACACACAGGCTGATGTTGGTAACTGCCTTTCCCCCTTGAGAATTCTCCCACCCTTAGTTTCTAGATCATAGCACTTAGCATTCAGTAAACTTTGCTGAACTACTAATTTTTTTTCCTTCACTTTTTTTTTTTTTTTTTGGCTTTTCAAAATAGGGTTTCTCTGTGTAGTTCTGGAACTCACTCTGTAGACCAGGCTGGTCTCGAACTCAGAAATCCGCCTGCCTCTGCCTCCCAAGTGCTGGAATTAAAGGCATGCGCCACCACTGCTCGGCTTCCTTTACTTTTTAAAACAGGATCTCATCTATCCCAGGATGGCCTCCTCCTCCTGATGGGTCTCCTGAGAGCTGAGATTACAGGTACATCACCATGTCTGGCTTATGGGTACTAGGAACTGAACCCAGGGCTTTGTGCATGCTAGGCACATACTCTACCAACTGAGCCACATCTCCAGCTTATCCCCCTTCTCCTTCTTTATATCCTTCTTAGTGTCCTTTACTCTTCCTGTATCTTAAAACCCATCTTCCTCAATGCTCAGTCCTCATTTTTTGAAGAATGCAAGAATTATAGGTGCACACCCCCATGCTCAGTCCATTACCATTTATTTACTTAGCATTTACCAAGCTCCAAGCTGTTACCTGCTTTATACATGACTTCCTTACTCTTCATTATAACCCTGTGAGATTATAATTAACACGGCACCAACAATGGAGATGAAACACTGAGATGCCCAACAACTCTCCCAAGGTCCCAGGGCATCAGACGGCAGGTGCAGATTTCAGCTCAGGCACTTCAGTCCCACGGTATACACATATAATATTCATTTGCCTATACATGCATGGCTGGCTTGGCTGAAATCATTCACTTCTCTTAGTCTCGACTGCTGTACCAAAGACTCCAAAAGACTCTTAATGAGCCACAGACCAATGTCCAACAGCTTTACTAATATTTTGACACAAGACTGCTGTAAAGTTCCTTGGTGTGCACTGCATCCTATCCCTGGCTACCCTTAGTCTACTCTACCGAATCCCCACCCGCCATCAGTATGCTCCTCTTCCTCAAACGCTGGCTACACATCTCCATCGACAGGCCTGCCTGTGCAGAACATCACTCAGTTTCCGCACTGTCAACAGAATTGTTCTTCTCAGCCTTATATTAGAGACATGTGAGGTTGTGTGTATGCATGCACGTGGAGGTCAGATGACACCCTCAAGTGTTACTCCTCATGCAGCCAAGTGTTTCCCTCCTTCAGTCAGTTTCTCACTGGCCTGGAGTCCACCCTGTATCCGGACTAGCTCATCAGTAAGCACCACACCCCCGTCCGTCTCTTCCACCACAGTGCTGGGATTACATAACGTGCTTTGCTCAGAACCGCAAGTCTCCTGATTCTGCCTGTCCCCTTTGCTCTCCTACCAACCACAGACTTTCTAAACTGGGTTCTGGGGCTGAACTTACACTGTCTTACAAGTTCTCCAGTGACTTATCTCCCTGGGGCTAGCCTGGGAAACGTTGATGACTTAATGTCTTCAAAGATATTAATTCATTCCTAAATATAGCTTTAAAAAATATAGCATAAACAAATTTCCATCTAGACTAGATCTTTCTCTGGGCCTACTTTCCCACAGCCTTGGCCCCCGTGTGTGGCAGCCATTCTTCACTCCTGTGTCTTCTATCCACAATGCCTTTTTCCCCTTCTCTAGTTCATTAGCCGCCACTCCTGTTTGAAAGACCTGCTGGAGTTTGCTGTCTGCTTCTTAAAAGACAGGGTTTTGTGTAGCTCGGGTGGTCTCTAACTGCTGTGTAGTCAAGGACTTTGAACTTCTAACTTTCCTGTCTCCATTTCCCAGGTCCTCGGTTTATAGGTGCACATCACCATCCCAGAGTCAGGACTTTTTGCTATGAAGTCTTGCTTAACGGCTATGGCTGAGACAGCATACTATGGTCAGTGCAACGCCAACTCTGGGCTTAGCAATTTAGAGTTTACCTACGCCTATCATGTTGAACTGCCTTAAAATACGGGGTACTAATGGGAAACTAGGAATGCGGCCTATGTTTGGTGCTCTCAATGAGCAAAAGCTCTGCACAGCAAATACCTTCCAGTCTTTGGGATCAAGTGTTTTCAGCATGGGGAACTCTTCCAACTGTAACTCTTCATCTTCCGATTCCTCTGACAACTCTTTCTTATCTTCCAGCTCCTGAAAAGATGTAGAAGCATTTCTGTTTCTCCTCTTAACAAAAGCTTCAAACCATCTTCCCACAGGTTCAACTTGACAGACTGAAGAGGCTGTGAGGGAGAACGGTAAGACTTTAATCTATTGCACGGAACACTCCTATTTCAAGGCAACACGTTTTCTTAGGAAGAGCACAACAATGATGTCAGAATATAATTTTAAAACCGCCAACTATAAAAAAATACCAGTTGCACCCTGGGTAACAAATTATCATTGGTAACATCTTTTATTCCAGCAGTCTCTTCCAGTTAATGTGCCACTAAGGCCGATGAGCTGAGTTCAATGCCCAGAACCCATATAAAGGTAGGAGAGACCTGACTCCATGAACTTTTCCTTTGACCTCTGCACACATGCTGTGTGGCACTCAAAAACACTTGATCAGTTATTTTTTTAAGCAAAAGGAAAGAATTTCAGCAGCTAATCAATATTTTCCTGATGTGAGCAAAGAGGACAAGAAACCAGTAACAGTAATAAAAAAAAAATGGTAAAAAGCCACCAATAAAACAAAGACTGCAGACTCATGCGATCTTGATTATTAACAGTCTAGCTATTAAAATGGTTAATAATTCTAAGGCTTCTCCAACAACTATCTGTTGAAATAGACAATTTCCTGCTAATGCTGAGGACTCATTACTGTCTCTATGTCCTAGTGACACAGGCTGCTTGTAAACCCAGAATTTCAGGGCTTTAATCCAGACCTGTAAATTTCTTGAAACAGGTTGAATCATTTCAGGATGGAAACGATACCTATCTCACCCAGTTCCTAGAATATTCGAATGCAGTTTTAAAGCTTTAAACTGTTGTAGAGAAGGTAATATGGCATAAATCACTGTAGATAATCTGTGTCAGGGAAAAAGTGAGATTTTAATTTTTATTTCATAAGAAATCAAAGGGCAGCTGGGTGTGGTGGTGCATGCCTTTAATCCCAGCACTCGGGAGGCAGAGGCAGGCGGATTTCTGAGTTCGAGGCCAGCCTGGTCTACAGAGTGAGTTCCAGGACAGCCAGGGTTATACAGAGAAACCGTCTCGAAAAACCAAAAAAAAAAAAAAAAGAAAGAAAGAAAGGGCAATTTTCTGGTGCACAATTTGTGGGCATCACTTTCTAAGACCCTTTCTTTTACACATTTTAATTGGCTTATGATATTAAGATTTCCTCCACCTAACACAGGAGAGGAGTCAAACGCTAAAATGAACCAGATGAGGAGCGGGGGCGTGGCTTTCAAAACAGCGCCTTAGAAGCCTTTCCCTCAGTACAGGATTACCGAGACACACAAACGCAACACGTGCCATGGGAAACATTTAAAAAATTTTACTCAACAAGTGCCCACGGTAAGCGGCTATGGGAATTAGTGTAGATCACTCAAATGAGAGACCCGACACTTGAAATACTTTCTGGCGTGCTGGGCTATAAACCAAAACCCCTACAGCAGTTGTGCTTTTTAACCATCCATGGTGTACGCCAAGCTGTCCAGGGGCATCCACAGGGGGCTTCCAACGGAATGAGGAAGTTCTGAGTTCCGACACTTCAAAACCACAGCCGGGAGCAAAGGTGGAGGCGAAGGGGCTGCACGGCGCTTACGAGGGCTTTGTACCGCTCCCGGCACGCGGGTGCGTGCCGCGGGGTCGCTCCGCCGGGGGCAAGGGGTGCTCTAGGGGGCCTTTCGGGGTACAGGAGGGCTCGGTCCTCCGCTGCTCAGCCCGCTCCGTGAGTCAGCAGCGTCGCGAGGGTGAGGGAACCGCAGGTGCGCATGGAGGACGCCCCCACCCTCCTTTCCGAGAAAGCGGGGACACCAGATTACAGCACTGAGCGGCAGGGGCTCGTCACCGTCCCCGGCTCCCGCAGCAGATCGCCGGGGTCGAGGCTAGCGCCCCAGGGGTTGCTAGGGACGGGGCTGGGGCAGGGGCGCCCGGGGCAGGACGGAAACCGGGTCGGTGGGCACGTACCGGAGGTCAGAGCGCGGGTGATGGCGGTGCCCTGGCCCTCCGCGGCGCTCGGCAGGAGCAGCATGCTGGCCGGGGCTGGTCCCGGGGACGCCGCGGCTCACGGCCGCCAGGCAGGGCCCTCCGCGTCCGCACTGCCTGTCTTCTGAGCCTCGCGCCCAGGCTTGACGCCCAGGAGCCGGCGCATGGAGGCGACCCGTGAGCACTTCCGGGATGGGGCTCGCGCGGCGCGGCCGCCAACCCCACCCCCACGGCCTCGCGCCAGTGCGCGCCGCCGCCCACTTCCTCTGTGACTCCGAACCGGCCGGAGACCAAGGAGCCCGGAGGAACAGTTCCTAGACGCATCAGTTCCTACGTGGAAAAGGATTGTTTGGGGTTTTGTTTGGTTTGGGTTTTTTGTTTGTTTGTTTGTTTCACGTGAGGGCAAGACGGAGAGAATAATTTTGAAAAAGAACTTCACTCACTATTGTCACCCAGGCCAGCCTCTAACTCGTGAAAATCCTGTTTCTCCCATGCGCTACCACCATTCTCTAGGTACCTCATAGAAATGGAATCATAGAACTATATTTTTTGTATTGTAATATTAATAAGAAGAAGTTATGGGGCTGGTGAGATGGCTCAGTGGGTAAGAGCACCTGACTGCTCTTCCGAAGGTCCGGAGTTCAAATCCCAGCAACCACATGGTGGCTCATAACCATCTGTAACAAGATCTGACGCCCTCTTCTGGAGTGTCTGAAGACAGCTACAGTGTACTTACATATAATAAATAAATAAAATCTTTAAAAAGTTATATATTATAACATTGTCTCTATGTGAGCGGTGTATTCACTAGTATAATGGTCACAGAATTTTTTTTAAGGCCAAATAATACGATATTCCCATAACCACATTTTTGTTTACCCATTCTTATGTATTTGGATTCTTGGACTACTCTCCATTTGGCCTTTGCTAACGCAGCTTTGAATATGACTATACACGGATCTCTTTGAAATCCCACTTCCAACTATTTGGCATTCGATATTCAGCAGTGGGAATTACTAGTTTATATAGATTTTATTTTAGCTGTTTCCAGTTTTTCGCAACGATTGCAATATTTTACCACACCAACAGTGTAAAAAGCATCTCTCTCTCTCTTTTTTTTTCCAACATCCCCTCAAACTTTATTTTCTTTCTAAACATAATAGCGATTCATGGGTCGGGCATGGTGGCGCACAGCTTTTGTCGCAGCAGATACCTTTAAGTTCGCGAACAGCCTGATCTGTTGCTAGAGAGCCAGGACCACGTAGAGCCAGCTCCCTTAAGAAGCAAATGTGTGTGTGTGTGTGTGTGTGTGTGTGTGTGTGTGTGTGGAGAGAGAGAGAGAGAGAGAGAGAGAGAGAGCGCTTTTACTTTGAACATCCTTTCATGCGTCCGTTTATTGGCATTTGTGTATCTCCTTTAGAGAAATCTGGCCAAATCCTTTCCCTACTTTCCTTCCCTCTATCTTTTCATCGTCCCTCTCCTTTCCCGTCCTAACAACCAGATTGCTTTCTTGTTGTGGATCTTTGTATAACCTGGATACACATTCCCTAACGGAAACGCATTATCTCTATTCGGTCTGTAGCCGTAGCCGCCACTTAGCTGCGTCTAAACTGCCCGGCATCTGCAAGCCCTGCTCTGCGGTGCCTTCCCGATCTTGCGAGGCAGAGGAAACTGATACACAGAGATGGAATAAACTGCCGGGCGGGCTGTGTGTATTAGTTACCAGCGACTAAACCACGGTTTCAGGTCATCAGCTGAGCCAGGGTTAATCTCGGGCGTTCCTGGTCGGGAACCTAAGAAAGACCAGCGCGGTGAGGGAGCGGGGAGAGCGACACTCCTCCCACCAGGCAACCCTTCCTCCCGGCGGCAGCGCGCGCGGTCCTCAGCGCCCAGGGAACCGGCGCCCGAGCGCGGAGCGACTTCCGGTGGGGAAGAGAAAGGGAAGACACCAGCGGAAGCGGGGAACGTGCTGTGTAATCCCTGAGCCGCGGAGGCGCTTGCGGCTTCTAAAATGCCGGATTACCTAGGTGCGGACCAGCGGAAAACCAAAGAGGAGGAGAAGGACGACAAGCCCATCCGAGGTGAGAGGACACGGGCTCGCCCTCGCACCCGGGAGCGGCGCGGGATCCCCGCCGCCTCGGTGCCCTGCCGGCCTTAGATCCGAGCGGAGATGGCGCTGGGCCGCAATCCGTCTGTCTGTCTGCCTGCCTCACGTCCGCCTCTTTACTCACGACAAGCTCTGGAGGCTTCCCCTGCTGGCTGACTTTGTTTTTTGTTTTTTGGGTTTTTTTGAATAGAATATTTTTTAGAGATTTATTTATTATTATAATTAAGTACACTGTAGTATTTTACCAGGCGCTGAGGTTCTGTATCTCGTGAAGCCTCGCAGGTCTTCAGAGGTGGCCAGCCCGGTGGGCTGTGACTTCTACCTCCCGGCCCTATCCCCTCCTTCCCAATTGTAGCAGCTTGGCTACAGATTGTCACTGTGTAGCGACAACCCTGAAACACGATGGCTCAAAATCGAGTCAGAAGAGATAAACTCTCATCTCTGCCCCTTGATTCCAGCCAAGAAATGAATTGCCATTTCCCTTTTTTTTTTTTCCCTAGGTATCTTTAACAAGACTCGAGTGTGTCTGTCATATTGTGTCTTGCTGTATATCAGCGTCTTGAACTTAGAGATTTCGTGATAGCAAGTGCTGTTCTCTCCCTATGCTTATTGTCCTATGTTGTGGCAGTACAATAACATAATTCTTGGTGGAGATTTCGAATGTTACAGTTTACAAATGATCCTGTTATATAACCTATCACATGGAAGTTACAGGCTAAATTCTAGAAGCAGGGGTGTCTTTATGCCAAATGACTCCTCACAGAGACGAGGCTTGTTGACATTTTTGTCACTCGGTGTATGATATGTGGTCAACATTTGGATGTAATCTTCGTCCCCACACCTTTTTCAGTTTTTCTCCAACTCTCCTCTTTCTTTGTTTTTGTTTTGTTTTTCCTTTTTTTTAGCTTTATCTTCATGCTTTGTTTTAAACTTCTTTTACCTTAAGAACTATTTTTCAGTGTTGCGGTGTCTCGCTCTTCCCTTTCTTAACAACTTCAACCTCTCCTAGCACCCATCCGTCACCATTTATGCTTCTTCACTTCTTCACTTCTTCATTTTTTTATCTTCACTGACTCTGCCAATTGCCTTAAAAGTGTTTTACACCATTGCGAGTTTCAGGTACTCCGGGCCTATTGGAAAACTTTGAAAGTTTGTATGTCATCTGCTTATACTAACCTATGTCTTTCTCTGGATGTGATATTTTGTAAAACTATTCAGATAATTTTGGAGTTCAAGTATGACTGAAGTGTGTTGGATTTTATGTGCACCTTATGATCTTTACAGAAACATTGTGAAGGTAAGGTTCTCTCAGTGTTAGACGATGAAATGAATGCTGAAGAATTAAATGCTTTGCCTGAGGTGACCTTGTAGAGATAGATGACTTATTTTTTACCTAGACATGAGGTTGCTGCAGTTTCAAGCCTCATGATCTTTTTTTATTATTATTATTATTTTCTTTATTTACATTTCAAATGCTATCCTGAAAGTTCCCTATACACCCCCCCCCCTTGCTCCCCTACCCACCCACTCCCACTACTTGGCCCTGGCCTTCCCCTGTGCTGTGTCTTATAAAGTTTACAAGACCAAGGGGCCTCTCTTCCCAATGATGGCCGATTAGGCCATCTTCTGCTACATATGCAGCTAGAGACACAAGCTCAGGGGGTACTGGTTAGTTCATGCTGTTGTTGCACCTACAGGGTTGCAGCCCCCTACAACTCCTTGGGTACTTTCTCTAGCTCCTCCATTGGGGGCCCTGTGTTCCATCCCATAGCTGACTGTGAGCATCCACTTCTGTGTTTGCTCATGATCTTTTGTCCCCTGTCTTGGTTCTGTGGCATCCTTTTGAATGGGAGTTTGATACCCTGGGATCACCTGACTCCTGGTGACTGTCATCCCAGTCTATTGATGCTTAGACTCAGGCCATTTTCACTTCTAAAGTGGTAAACTTCCCATCATACTTTATGCTCTTCCTTTTTAACTCTGGGAACTTCATTGTTTGATATCTCTCTCTGCTTATAGGCTATCCACATTATTCAAATCAGTTCACCTGGCCCCTCCTGCTGCTTATTGTGAATGTTGACCCCACTTGGCCAGAGTAGTCTCAGCCAAGCCTTTACCTCTTCTTCAAGCTCTCAGTTTGGCCCCTGTGCTCCTGGCTGATGGATGGCTTTTCTCCTTTTCCTCAAGAGTTCTCTTCTGGGTTACCTCTCACTCAGTTCTGCCTTAGAGGACTCAGTCCCAGTTTCTGTCAAATCTAACCTCATCCCTGTTCCTGGTCTTACCTCTCCTTCTCCCCTGGGACTTAGACTCTACTCCAGTGTGTGTTTCTATAGAATTTTCTCCTTTTGTTTCTCTAAATATACTAATATCTACTTTGTCTTAAAAGCATACATTTGAGAAAACCTATTATCTCTTTTCAATCAACAACCCATTTTCTTCATTGTCTCTTCTCCCTCCCTGCCTTCTTTCCTCTCTTTTTCTCCCCCTTCCTCCCCCTGTCCTTTCTTTCTCTCCTCCTCTCTCCCTCTTCCACTCCCTTCCTTTCTTCCTTTCTCTCCCTTCCTTTCCTTTCTCCTTGCCTAAACATCTGGAAGAATGAAGTCAGTATTAGGAGGACCTGGGTGTAAATCTTAGTGTTGGTTCTTACTAACTGGCCGTGTAATAGCAAAGACGTCACCTAAATGTTTTCTCCAGTGTGGTTTGGAAGCAGTCATGTATGTGGGATGAAGAATAGATCCATCTAATCGCTGTAGTTCCCACAGTGACTTTTGAACAGATGGTGACTTCTGTTGTCCTGACTGTCGGCTTACTAAGCTTCTCTAACTGAACTTTGTAGCTTGTCTTCTTTGCTGCTTCTCCTTCCTTCGTTGTGTCCTAGAGTAGTTTCTCCAGAATTTCTTCCATTCACATCTGGAACTGTCTCTTCTCATATGACTCTCAGTTAACGTTTTTTTCCCTCCCTCTCTAGTTTAGAAAGGTTTATTGGCTGGGTGTGGTGGCACGTGCCTTTAATCCCAGCACTCGGGAGGCAGAGGCAGGCGGATTTCTGAGTTCGGGGCCAACCTGGTCTACAGAGTGAGTTCCAGGACATCCAGGACTACACAGAGAAACCCTGTCTCGAAAAACAAAAAGAAAAAAAGAAAAAAGAAAGAAAGGTTTATTGTGGGAGGTGGCAAGCAGGAAAGACCAGCCCTTGGCAGCTGCTTTCCTTGAGGTCATTAGAAGGCTGCTTAGCTCCTCACGGATCCTCTTGGAGCATTCCCCACCTTCTTGATGAATTTGAGCTCCATTTGTTCTTGGAGACCTTGGAAGCATTTCATAAAGCCACACACTTCCTGGAGCATGGAATTTGTTGAGGCCCATGGCTGCTCCTATACAGTGGCAGCCAAGACCAGAAGGACAGGGTCACTTGGAACCCAGTTAATCTTTTTGACTTCATGTTGGTACTGAACTTGACTATCTGATTTCTCTGCCTTGACAGAGAAGTCTCTCAGCTTGTATTGACAATGGGACGTGCTGGTGCTAGGGATTCTTGAGATTGCCATTAGATTCTGAAATTGATAGGGCAAGTCATAGAACTTAGTTACGGTTGTGACGATGGCAAAGACAAAAGGGGGCAGTGGTGACTTCTGGAGGAAACCAGAAATAAGAATTGCACAGATGCTCCTGATTGTCTCAACAAGATGGCGTGGTGTAATAATTAATTATCAGTGTGGGAAGAGTGTGAGAGACTCAGTACCAGAACCCAGGAGTTTGGGGTTTTTGTTTTTACTGGGGGTTGGATAATTAGGCAGGTTTTGCTTTGCCCATACCGAAATTCCAGACTCTCAGAAGGAAAGTTGGTGTTATGCATAAGCTGTTATTTGTGCAAATAAATAGTTTTGGCACAGTGATTGACTCAGTTTTGGAATGTTCAAAACTCCCCAAGTCCAAGTTTTCAGACAGCAAGCAGGCCTCCAAGGGTAGCAGGCCAGCTGACTCTTTGTAGGTGAGAGATGCCAAGCTTAGGAAAATCGAAATGGGTTAAGGCGTCTCTCTCTGCTAACCAGTTTCTCCAGTTATTGTTTCTGTACGTTGAAGTTCCCAGGCACAGAGCCTGAGAATTTTTTGATTCTTCTCTTCCTTGACTCCCAATTTAACTCTGCTAATGTGTGCTAACGAGTGTACTGCAGATTCTTTGGGGCTTTTTTTTTTTTTTTTTCAGTACTAGGGATTAAAATTCCAGCTTTTTTCTTTTTTTCCAGACAGGGTTTTTCTGTGTAGTCTTAGCAGTTCTCATCTATAGACCAGGTTAGCCGCAGACTCAGATTCACCTGCCTCTGCCTCTTTAATAAAGTCGTGAACCATTACCGCCTGGCACTTCCAGCTTCTTACGTGCTAAGGCCGACTTTGTCTTATAATTTATACCACTGTGAGAGTCTTGTGACCCCGAATTGGCCTCATGTACTCCATTTTGATGCTTAGCCAGCCCTTCTTAAGGTATAGTTTTGTGGGGTTTTTTTTAGACAGAGTCTTTGCATGTAGCCTTGGCTGTCCTGGAACTTGCTCTGTAGACCAGTCTGAACTCACTGCTTACCTCTGCCTCCGGAGTGCTGGAATTAAGGCATGTACCACCACGCCCAGCTGAGATACAGTTTTACTATTAACACGTGCCCTGGTCCTGGCACTGGAGGACTGCATCTCCACTCCCATGTCCCTTTACTCTGACGAGAGTGCTGTTTCACCCAGGCTGCTCTGGTTGTGCACTCTCCCTCTGCTCAGGACGCTTCAAAAGAGCCCATCCTTCTCTATGGAAACCATCTTCCCGGATTGAAAAGTGTTTCTTTAAAATATGTACAGTAGATTTTAGAAATATTTGTTTATTGGTGCTTTGCCCGCATGTATGTATGTATGATACCTGTGTGCCTGGTACCTGCAGAGGCCAGAAGGCAGTGTCGCATGTGCTAGAACTAGAGTTGCAGATGGTTATGAGAGACTCACGTTGGCACTCGGAATCTAGCCTCAGTCCTCCAGAAGGAGAGACGGTGCTTTTAACCCCTAAGACATCCTGTCATCCCCATACAGGTGAATTTTGATGTTCATATATTCTATAAAGTCTTGTAAATGATGAATTTACTGAACCACTTCTTGTAAAAATAAATCTCACTTTACGGACACACACAGTGTATAGATTCTAATGCTACATCTAGAAACAACTGATCCTGGTAGGTAGTCATTATTTTTACATAAGTGATGTTACTTGCCTGAGGCTATCCCACTAACAGAGTCCAGAATTGGGATTAGTTTCTATCAGACTTGACTGAGCTTAACTCCTACCTGTCACATCACCTCTGTGTGAGACCCTTGAGACAGGATCACTTTCTGTCCATGCTCTTGAATACCCACAGAAGCACATAACTATTGACTTGGGGATCATAGTTAAATCTTAGTGACAAGGCAAATTCACAATGCACAGTGTACCATTAAAGAGTATAAACTATGTCTCATTTAGAGATAGATTTAATAATTTATAATACCAGATAACTACTGATAACATTTAGGTAATTACCATCTAGGACTTCTTCATATTTTTAAAACAGAGTTTCTTTATAAAGACAAATTATATGCATGGTCAATATTTTTAACCTTATTTGACTTAATACTTGAGTAGCTTTCTGTAAGAACTGTTGTAACATGTAGTTTGTACTACTCTGCTTCAAGCTCCTGGCAGACTATGCTACCAGCACTCTTGTGAGTATGCACACCCACCCCACAACCCCCACAACAGTACCAGCCTCTTCCAGGTTCCCTTGTATCTGTGGATGAAACACACACACACACACACACACACTAGCTTACTTTTGATATGCTTTTAGCTCAATGGCTGGGCACTTTTAAGCCTCCCTCAGCTAGTGTGCCCTTCCCTTCACTCCCAGCTCAACACCTCTAAATCTTCCTTCAGCATAATTGCTCAGCTACCTTCAGTCCTAGCTCAACACCTCTAAATCTGCCCTCAGCTTAGTTACCTGTCTAATCTCCCACCTGCAGTCCCAAGCCCAGTTGGGGAAGTGGCCAGTGGCTTCTCCCCCAGAGATCTCACATGTCTGGTGGCTCTCCTTCCAAAGCATGGTGAATCCTTTTTCCTCCTGCAGTCTTAGCCTGCCTGCAGGAACCTGGAAGTCTCGCCTCTTCTGCCCAGCCGTTGGCTCTAGCATCTTTATTGATCAATCAAGAACCAATTGGGGGAACAGGACCTTCCCATGTTTACAAGCAGAGTCCCAGTCAGAGCAACAGAACCACCCCCTACAAACTGTTGTCATGTTAATGGCTGCTTTGTGTTTCTGTCTTGTGTTTTGTTTTGTTTTTAATTTGGGTTTCCCTGGGTAACCCTGGCTGTCTTGGAACTTGGACTGTAGAGCAGGCTAGCCTTGAGCTCAGATTCTCCATCTCTGCCTCCCGAGTGCTGGGATTGAAGGCATTAGCCATTACCACCCAGCTGCTGCTCTGTATTTCATTGTATGAATGTAGCATGATTTTTTTTTTTTAAACCAAGATCCACAGTGGGTATGTTTTATTTGTGCAGTATATAAAGTATACAGAATGGTAATCTTGTGTGTAATTCATTCTCCCCTCGTCTTTCTCAGGTTTTGGAACTCCGTTAAAACATTTTGATTTGAACAGAAAGGGTGACCAGCTTCCCTCTCTTGTTGAACTTCATGTTAATTTTTGTTTCTGTTTTGTTTTAGCTCTGGATGAAGGGGATATTGCCTTGCTGAAAACTTATGTAAGTCTTTCAAATGGCTACAACATGAAGATGTTTTGTGTTTTTTTTTTTTAAAAAACAACCAACTTGTTTTTGTTTTGTCTTTCTAAACTGGTTAGAAAGGACTGTCGAAGAGCTCACACTAATTAAGAGGGATTCTCTGCCCCAAAGTTCCTGTCTAGATGACGGCAGAGTGTGTGTGCAGCATGCCTGACCTTGCTCCTGGTCTTTATACAACCTCTAATAATGAGGGCTAAAATATTGAAAGATATTTAAATGACTTGTGTAAATGTTCACTGTAATTAAAATGATAGTGACAAAATTAGATTTGGAATGGAAAATATAAGTGCATAGAAATAGGCTGCTTTCCGGCTAGGTGTGGTAGCTCTTGCCTCTCACCCAGCATGAAGGTGAGGCTAAGCCAGGGCTACTTAGTAAGGTGCGGATCGACTAAGTACAGGGTGAGCTCGTCAGCACATGCAGAAGCCGCTGCGTTAGGAGCATGTCTGAAATGTTCTCCCTCCTCTGGTCTCGCTCCTCAGGTTCTAATACAGTAAGGCTCGTCATATTGTTACTGCTAAAAGTTGTTTACGACATTAGCAAGCTGCTGATATTCATGTGTTCTAATTAAACTGATCTTTGTCACCTAGGGCCAGAGTACTTACTCAAGACAGATCAAGCAGGTTGAAGATGACATTCAACAACTTCTCAAAAAAATTAATGAGCTCACTGGTACGTATTTATCCCAACTTCTTTTCTTTACGTGAATTGTTCATTGTGCTAAAAAGAATGAAATATAAATTTGAAGTAAAATTTGAAGTTAAATTATGACTTCCAGATTTTAAAGGAAATTTGGCCACATTTAACACTCTTTTACTACATACTCTTTTACAACTATGTTTAATCCTTATGTAATTAAGTAACATCATCCTTTACACAAATAATTTTCTGCTGTTCAAAGCCTAGCTCAGTAAACTCTAATACATCAAAAATTTATATTGATTTAAAAATGTGATTCTTTTTTTCTTTAATCCAGTATGACTATTGTCTGGTTCTTGACATTTTCTTGAGAACTTAAATAGTGAAATCTTACAGTACAAGAAAAGAAAACAAAGCAAAACTCAAGTAGGCATTACCTTTTTGGTCTGATTGCTTTTGGGTGGGGCTATGGTAATGATTCTGTTTGAAAGCATTAGGCAGTGCCAGGAGGCAGCTTGATCCCTGTGATGTGCAGAAAGGTAGCACTCGTACTGTATGTGTAATGCCTAGAAACCAGGGATGCTGCTAAGCATCCTACAAAATGTACAGAGCAGTCCCTGGGGAGGGAGTTACTCACTCCAAATGCCAGTAGTGTTGAGGAAGTTAGTCTTAGGGTCGTGTGCCACGTTTGCTGAATTGTGTCATGGTTCCCTTTGTAGGTATTAAAGAGTCTGACACTGGGTTGGCACCTCCAGCCCTCTGGGATTTGGCTGCAGACAAACAAACACTTCAGAGTGAACAGCCGTTACAGGTTGCAAGGTATGCACAATGCTCTTTAGGGATTTATTTTTATTCCTAAGCACATTTTAGAGTTTGGGACTAATGCAGTACTTTAAAGAATTTTTTTGCTTCACATTTCATAAATAAAGCTTTCTACAAGCATCTTGAATTAAAATTCTTTATCTTAAGTAGTTACTAAAATATGTGAAGTTGTGATCATATAAAAGTGAAGATGCTCAGAAAGTACAGAGGACAGTGTGCAAACCTCAATTCTCACAGTGCTGTGATCCTTCCAGTCCTCTTACATGCATCTTCATATATGTGACAGCATGCACAGAAGGAATCTTGAGTCCTTCTATTTTTTTATTGCATGTATTTATTGTGTGAGAGCACTGTCATGTGCACAGTGTGGGTCTCGGAGTCAGAAGGTAACTTTTAGGAGTCCTCCCCATTACTGTGTAGATTCTGGGGAGCCCCTACAACCTGCTGGGCCATCTTACCAGCTCCTTGAGGTTTTTTTTGTTTGTTTCTTTGTTTGATTTTTGTTTTTGAGACAGGATTTCTCTGTGTAGCCCTGGCTATCCTGGAACTTGTTTTGTAGACCAGGCTGGCCTTGAACTCAGAGATCTGCCTGCCTCTGCCTCCCGAGTGCTGGCATTAAAGGCGTGTGCCACCACAAATGGCTGATGTGTTTCGTTTTTGAGTCTGCCTTGCAAATATAGCTCTGATGGCCTAGAGCTATGTATGTGGATGAGGTTGACTTGAAGTTTGTGTCCTGAATGCTGGGATTACAAACCTGCTATGCCATGTCTCTGCCCAGGCCCAGCTCCATCCCTTTTGGTGGATCCGTTCTGTTCTGGAGTGTTTTCTTATTGGCACTGAGTGTGAGGCTATTCTCACACTTGCCACTGATCTTTAGACATGGCTTCCTTAAGTCTTTTTTTTTTTTTTTTTTTAAGATTTATTTATTTATTATATGTAAGTACACTGTAGCTGTCTTCAGACACTCCAGAAGAGGGAGTCAGATCTTGTTACCGATGGTTGTGAGCCACCATGCAGTTGCTGGGATTTGAACTCCGGACCTTTGGAAGAGCAATTGGGTGCTTTACCCACTGAGCCATCTCACCAGCCCAGGCTTCCTTAAGTCTTTGATGATAACTTGTGATACTTAAAGTTGCTGTTTAATGAGACTAGCACCTCAGCTACCTGAGGGACAGTTTCTATGGATGATTTATTTTTTCTATCCCAGGGCCATGATTTCTTGCTTCTTTTGATGTGTTATACGTTTTCTGGGGTGTGGTTCAGTAATGGCTGTTGGCCCTGGATGAAAAAACAGTAACTGGCATTGTAATCCATCAGCTCTGGAAGTGAGGACCCTTCCCCAGTGTTGGGTTGCTTACTCTTGGTGCTTGCTGGTATTTTTTAAGGGTGTTTGTTTGTTTGTTTTTTGTCAGCCTCTTGTTTTGCTCAACTGATGATAAGTAGTAATTGTGGTTGACTGCTTTTCTTAGATTCCCTGCTGATATTTACCAACTAAGCTTGGGGTCAGCTCTGACAAAAGACAGGCTCTGAGTAGCAGCAGGCTTGGTGGACACACGATAGTCCTTTGAGTTTGGACTCCGAGGAGTGCTGAACACATCCTGCCCCTCTAGCAGTCAGGCGTCTGGGTTTCCGGGGTCCACTGTTGTGAGGCAGGTGGGCCTCAGGTTTCCTACACACCTGCAGAGAGGTGGAAGAGACGAGTGAACTGCACTAAGATTCTTTTGTCCTTACTGAGAGTCAGCCAATTTTTAATTTACCCTTTTATTTTTAATGTTTTTTTTTTTAAGATTTATTTATTATTATATCTAAGTACATTGTAGGTATCTTCAGATGCACCAGAAGAGGGCGACAGATCTCATTACGGATGATTGTGAGCCACCATGTGGTTGCTGGGATTTGAACTCAGGACCTTTGGAAGAGCAGTCAGTGCTCTTACCCACTGAGCCATCTCTCCAGCCCATTTTTAATGGTTTTTTTTTTTTGTTTTTCAAGACAGGGTTTCTCTGTATAGCCTTGGCTGTCCTGGAACTCACTTTGTAGACCAGGCTGGCCTTGAACTCAGAAATCCGCCTGCCTCTGCCTCCCGAGTGCTGGGATTAAAGGCGTGCACCACCATGCATTAACTCTAATGGGATACCACACCATGTGTTTAGAGGTCAGAGAAAATTTTGTGGGAATTGATTCTTTTCACTGGATGGGTTTTAAAAAGTAAATCAAAGTTAGATCATTAAGCTCGGCAACAAGTGCCACTTTTTACCAAAAAAAAAAAGGAAAAAAAATCTTTATATTGTTATAGTCCATTAGTGATTTTCAGGGTTCCAAAATACTGTTTTTTTTGTTGTTGTTTTTTTTTCCTGACTAGTTCTGCTAGCATTCTTACTGCTTTTAAGTAAGGATAGGCTGTTGAAGGTCCTTATTCAGCCATATTGTAAGTCAAAGTTTCTGTATATATACTTCTTTCTTTTTTTAAAGATAGAATCTCACTCTGTAGCCTAGGCTGGTCTCAAATTTGTAGTGATTCTCCTGCCTCTGTACTTGGATACACATGGCATTACATTGTAACTTTTACCAGATCTCTCAGAGAGTGAATATTTTCAGATTAAAAATCACAACAAAAATGGATTTAAGACACATGGCTATCCTCTTACAGGGAAAATGAAAAGGGAAGCTACTTAAGACAAAAAGGTGTCTTGATAATTAAGGGACATGAAGAAGAAAGTCACACTTGAGAACCACTAATGGTACTTGTGGGTTTAGTTTTTCTGGGGGAGGGTATTATCTGAAATTTTTATGGCCTAACTAAGTCTGAGAGGCTCCTGGGGGCTGGGCAGAAGGGTCTTGAGCAGTGGCCCTGCGTCTGCAGTTTTGGTCTGCACTTGTTCCTTATTGCCCTGCCTGCCCTGGGAGGAGTCCGCTAACACGAACTCACCGTCAGTGGTTTGGGTTCCTTACTCTCATGAAGCCTTTTGCTGTGGTAGATGTACAAAGATAATCAACGCTGATTCCGAGGACCCAAAATACATCATCAATGTGAAGCAGTTTGCCAAGTTCGTGGTGGATCTCAGTGATCAGGTAGCACCTACTGACATCGAAGAAGGGATGAGAGTTGGGTAAGTTGGCACCGTGCCTTCACTTGGAATGAGAAAACAGTGCTGTAGAGTACTAAGGGCTGGTGCAAGCCACAATCTTTCCTCCTCTGTGAGCTGCGTGGCCTCACACCAGCGTAGCCTTCCCATGCCCACCATTTTGTCTTGTACATGGCTTGATGTGTCCCAATTAAGGACGCTCAGCTAAGGTGGAGATGGCACTGCCCGAGAGCAGTTAATGAGGAGTGACTGGATGTCTGTAGAATTCCTAATAAGTCACTCTGTATAACTTTTCCTCTTTGTAACCTCTGGGACAATATCTCTTTTGCTTACTTATAATTTGGTTTTAAAGATAAACACTAGCTAGAAAAAGTCCTCTGAAAACTTAAAGAGCATCTCTTTTGTTTTTATTTTTACTTCTGTAGTGTGGACAGAAATAAATACCAAATTCACATTCCACTACCTCCTAAGATTGACCCAACAGTTACCATGATGCAGGTAAGAAACTTGGGGGAAGGGACTGGCATGACTTTAATATAATTGCAAGCCAGGCGTAGTGCTCCTGTCTGTAACACCAGCATTTGGAAGGCTCAGGCAGACGGATTGCCACAAATTAAAGGCAGCCTGGGCAACATAGTGAGTTTGAGGCTAGCCTGGGCTACAAAGTGAAAGCCTAGTTCATAAAAACAAAGCCCTCCACACAAAAAAATCAGTTGTATCTATTCCAAAAAAGTTTGAAGCTTTTAAGCAGTTACTGGAGCTTATGCCCCAAAAAGTTACCAAAAAATTAAAAGATATTTGAGAAGTCTTTATCAGTAATTGTCACTTGGTTGTCATGGTATTAAGCCTCCTGTGGAGGATCTGGTCTGCTACTCAAAAGCCTATGACTATGTTGTATAATCTTTCTCTTAGGTGGAAGAAAAACCCGACGTCACATACAGTGATGTTGGTGGCTGTAAGGAACAGATTGAGAAACTGCGAGAAGTAGTTGAAACCCCTCTGCTCCATGTAAGTAGCTGAGTGTCTTGCAGCAACTTTGTGTAAAGACCTGGCAGCCTTCTGTGCAGTGAGTGCTTGTGTGCACTGCTTGTGTTCCCACAGCTAATGAAAGCTTGTGACATGGTGGAGGTGGGAAAAGATGGTAAACTTCAGACGGGAACACACAAAAAGAATTGAGTAGCCAGGTGTCTTACCAGACAGATCTGCTACTTAGATTGATAAAGGAAATGAGGAGTGGCCAGTAGTACTATCTAAGTATGTTACTGTTGTTATATATAGAAGAAAATGGTTGTTCCAGTGACATGAAGAGAAAAATGTTAAGCCTTAGAGGACAGGAATATACCATACCTGAAAATTGATTTCTTAGGCATCGTAATTATTTAAAATGAAAATAGTGGTTAAGGCTGGATAATTAAAGCATCTTTAAAAGTCATTTAGATATATTGATATGATTTTGGTATAGATATTATACCTGAGAATAAATGAAAGTATTTTCGATCAAGCATGCAAATTATAGATCTAAATTGTTTCTGTATATTATTTTTTATCTTTATTGTACAAAATTTGTGTCTGTCACAGCCAGAGAGGTTTGTTAACCTTGGAATTGAGCCTCCAAAGGGTGTACTGCTGTTTGGGCCACCAGGCACAGGCAAGACACTCTGTGCTAGGGCAGTTGCCAATCGGACTGATGCTTGCTTCATTCGAGTTATTGGGTCAGAGCTCGTACAGAAATACGTTGGCGAGGTAAAGTGAATTTGTCAAAATTACGGCATTTATTGTTCTGTGAGAGATGTGTGATATTTGCATAAAATTAAGCAATAATTCCAGTGAGCTGGATGTAAAGTGAATAAAATTTTAATTTAAAATTAAATTGAAAATAATAATTCTAATGTAGGCTGCTTCTTAAATTTTTGAGCAATGTTTCCGCCCCAGAATAGAATTTAGTGTAGTTTTGGTATGTGAAGTAAAAAAAAAACTCAGAAATGCTGGGTAAATGAAATTTTATCTCAGGGACAGTATTCTGTAGTTTAATGAGAAAAAAAACATGGATTGTCTTTATGTGTGAGCATGGGTATCTATCTATCTATACACACTGTCTAGCTAAATATATATAGCTATGTATATATATATATCTAAAACATACTGTTTAATATGCTTATGGATTATCAGAAGGGCTACCTGTCTAGTATGTATTTTAATTTAATATTTTGTTCAAAGCTTAATCAAATTCAGTATTCAGTAATTCCAAGTGACAGATGAAATACTTCTGTTACCTCAAGTTTTGTTTTGTTTTGTTTTGTTTTGTTTTTGGTTTTTTGAGACAGGGTTTCTCTGTATAGCCCTGGCTGTCCTGGAACTCATTCTGTAGACCAGGCTGGCCTCGAACTCAGAAATCCGCNGGGTTTCTCTGTATAGCCCTGGCTGTCCTGGAACTCATTCTGTAGACCAGGCTGGCCTCGAACTCAGAAATCCGCCTGCCTCTGCCTCCCAAGTGCAGGGATTAAAGGTGTGCGCCACCACGCCCGGCTGTTACCTCAAGTTTTATTGCTCTTACTTCACATAGAATGTTAATTTCACACCTTCTTGTCTGAACCTTGGTGCTGTTTAGTAGTCAGGAAAGTTATGTAATATTGTTGAAGCTAGCAGTATTAATTTGGTAATACAGGTAGCAAACCAGGGGGTTGTTGTTCTGTTTTGTTTTGTTTTGAGACAGGGTTTCTGTGTGTATCCCTGCCTGTCCTGGAACTCTCTGTACCAAGCCAGCCATGAGCTCAGACATCCACCTGCCTCTGCCTCTTGAGTGCTGGAATTAAAGACATGAGCCACGCTGCCTGGCTCAAACTTGTTATTTTTTAAATAACTGATAATGATTGAGAATGCTGTTAGAAAAAGTATGCAATATATTTATTATACTTTAAAAGATTTTGAAACGAACTCTGTAATAACCAAATTTTCTTATTAGGGAGCTCGAATGGTCCGTGAGCTTTTTGAAATGGCCAGGACAAAAAAAGCCTGCCTCATTTTCTTTGATGAAATTGATGCCATTGGAGGTATGAATGATATTTTATTGATTTTAGTTACTTTTTAGTGTGTGTGGTTAAAAGACAACCTATGGGAGTCAATTCTCTCCTACCATGTGGGTACCAGGGATCAAATTCAGGTTATCAGGCTGGGTGACAGGCACCTTTGCCCCTGAGCCATCTCTTTGCCCCTGAATGGTATTTTAAAGAATTATGTAGGCTAGGGCTGGCCCTGAACCACAGAGATTGTATTGAAAGATATGTGTTGATTCTGCCGTCTGCTGCTTTGGTAGTGTTTGACATTTCTCAGCACTCATTGGCTTCGCTACTATCCTGGCATTGTTTGCTTTTCTGTACTGTAGCCTCTTAGATATGCTTGTTCAAAAACTTCCTTTCAGTGTGCTTTGGGGAACTGAGCCATACATTCTTTAAAGTCACCTTTGTCATGGAACGCTTTCTATTTAGTTCTTTAGTCTTCATCATCTCAGTAGCAGACCCTGTCTTTCAATATTATTAGAGAGGAGAGGCTGCATTAGCAGATAGTGGGGAACATGACTCTTAGGCCACAGAGACCCTGCAAAGCAGGCCAAGGTATGTTCTTTGGGAATAGAAAATGAAATGTGGAAAAGAAAAGGGTGACTGGGGCAAGGGATGGTAAGAGCAAGAACAGCCAAGCTGGCTGGCTTGATTGACATTGGGATGGCCTAAGGCGGAATGCATGTTGGGGAGATACAGGAGGAAGAGTAAGAACACAGTCAGGCTGACAGTGCAAGTCTAGGGTCTCTTTCAGTACTCTTAGGCTGAGGAGGGATGTAGGCCAGGAGACCTGGATTCAGAGTGGAGGTGTGCCTACCTGAGTCTTGGGAGCTCCTTGGTTGTGGCTGTTCTAGTCTTCTCTTTCCAGATGTTAGGTTACAGATGCTGTTCCACTCTGTGTGCATTGCTTCAGCATATGCAGTCTCAGGTGCCCCAATGCCAGCTGCATCCCTCAGGGTTCCTCAGTGCAAATGCTAGCCCCTCCTCATTCCCAGTGCCCCAGGAGCTGATTAGAGTCTACGTCAACATTCCCCATTCCCCTGGAGACCAGGTTTTCAGCTTGCTGAATGCTACACAGATCTGATTCAAAGTTTAATTTCCACAAGCTTAGCAGTATTCTTTTGACTAGGTTTCAGCATATAGTCAGTACTGTGACACTTGCTGAATTTCCCAAAATGTGGTTCATAGGGGCTCTTGGGCTGCCGTGCCACCAACATAGTATAAGTCTTTTTCAAATGCTGTCTAGCTTTGTCGGTTGCCTTGTCTGAGTACCAGTAACGAGGGCTTTTCTCCTTGCCTCCTGCTAATGCTGTTGCTGCCCTGGGTATGGTTTTTTTTTTGTTGTTGTTTTTTGTTTTTTTTTACCTGTTTAGAATGTCTGATAGTCGTTTTTATTTTAAATTATGTGTATAGGCAAGTATGTGCATGTGTGAGTGTAGTGTCTTCAGAGGCCAGAAGAGAGCACCATATTCCTGTGGAGCTGGAGTTACAGGCACTGTGACTGGCACCCAGATTGTAGGAAAGTGACTGGAGGGCAGGGCAGAGGTGTTTTCTGCAAGAGCAGTATATGCTCTTAACCCTGGCACCATCTCTCCAACCCAGGAGAGTTTGTCTGATGCCTCAGAACTGGAGTTGCAGACAGTGTGAGCCCTCTGTAAGGCTTAGGAATGGAATTGGGGTCCTCTGCAAGAACAGCCAGCTCTCCTAACTGCTGAGCCAGCTCTATTCTCCTAATATTCTTTGGATAGCTGTTTTCTAGCTTTCCCCAGATTATTATTACCTGGAGACTCTAACCAAGGTAATAGCTGCCATTTAAAACTCTCCCAGCAGAAGTGTTCTTGATTAATTTGCAAAACAAATTTTCCTTAAGGGGTAACTTTAATGATGCTTTTTAAAAAAAAAAAATAAGTAAACTCATGGTAAATTCTTACCTCCTCCTCCCCCTTCTTTCTCTCTCTCTCTCTCTCTCTCTCTCTCTCTCTCTCTCCCTCTCTCCTCCTCCTCCTCCTCCTCCTCCTCCTCCTCCTTCCTCCTTCTCTTCTTCCTTCCTTCCTTCTTTCTTCTTCCTCCTCTTCTCCTTCCTTCTTCCTCCTTCTTCCTCCTCCTCCTCCTCTTTTGTTTTTTCAAGACAGGGTTTTTCTGTGTAGCCTTGACTAGCCAGGAACTCACTCTGTACACCAGGCTGGCCTCAAACTTAAGAGTTCTACCTGCCTCCCAAGTGCTGGGATTAAAGGCGTGTGCCACCACTGCACAGCTTATGGTTAATTCTTTCTAAAGCAAACATTTGTTGAGATTCAAACCAGGCAAAATTCCAGCCCTGAGCAAGGGAAGTGGACACAAGGTCTCCTCCCTTCCCAAGAAGCAGTTTGCAGTTGGTGCCTGCAGGGAAAGGAGCTCTCACTATTCTCCAGTGGGGTGTCACAGTTTCTATCAACCTCAGCCAAGGCAGGCCTCGGCCAACACAAAACAAACTGGGTTTTGTCTGCTTTCCATTTCATGTTGTTTTGCTTTGAAATAGTTTGCTTTGCAATTAGTTTTATAACCTCACAGTAGGTTGTGCACTTGGCTGTAAGGGAAGGCTGTGAGCCGGGTGTGGCGCCTTCAGGTCCTGAGTAGAGATGCTCACAGTGGTCATGAGCTGCTTCTCTGCCTTCTCCTCAGGGGCTCGGTTTGACGATGGCGCTGGGGGTGACAATGAGGTGCAGAGAACCATGCTGGAGCTCATCAATCAGCTGGACGGTTTTGATCCTCGAGGCAACATCAAGGTGCTCATGGCCACTAACCGCCCTGACACTCTGGACCCAGCGCTCATGAGGCCAGGGAGGCTGGACAGGAAGATTGAGTTCAGCTTACCTGACTTGGAGGTTAGAAAGAACTTAATTTTAGAAAAGAAAATTCTTCAACTTTTGTCTTTTTATTTGTCTTTTTATACATTTTCATTTTAATATATGTGAATTCCTTAATTTTTAGGGTCGAACACACATCTTTAAGATTCACGCTCGCTCAATGAGTGTGGAAAGAGACATTCGATTTGAGCTGTTAGCCCGCCTGTGTCCAAACAGTACTGGTGAGTGGCAGGCAGACGCCTTGGTTCCCATCAGTCTTGGGGGCTGCTGTAATTAACGTCGTGTTTTCTCTCTGTCGAACAGGAGCGGAGATCAGAAGTGTTTGCACAGAAGCTGGTATGTTTGCAATCCGAGCACGGAGAAAGATTGCTACAGAGAAGGACTTCTTAGAAGCTGTAAATAAAGTCATCAAGTCTTACGCCAAATTCAGCGCCACTCCCCGCTATATGACATACAATTGAGCCCCAGGGCTTTGAGTGAAAGAACTTCCTGTGCTTTCGTAACTTGTTGCCACCGCACAAAAATAAAAGATTTAAAAACTGTGTCAGTGCTTCCAGATCACTGTTCCCTACGGTGCAGTGTTAGCCAGAATTCCGGGGCACTTCATCTGGAGGACTGATGCATGAGCACTCTTAGCCCACCAGTAACCCTCACCATGCTGTGCTGGCTGGCACTGCGCATGGGTCGTCCATCAGTGTAGATCCTCAGGAGGTGCAAAAGTCCACATGTCAGGCTCCATTACCTGTTCTGACCTCTGCTACCATCAAAACACTTCATATGGGTGTGTGGCACATGCATCACGGTGGGGTTTTCCCATAGTAAGGGGTTTTTGAAGTAAGGTTTTGGCCAAACTGAGTTGCCTTGTTTGTGGTACTGTACACTGAATTTTTGAATGCTAGACAAACACCCTACCACTGAACAATAGCCCTCGAGTGGGCTGAATGGTTTTTAAAGTTGAAGCATTCATTGTTCCCATTTGACCAGTTCCAAATCAGTCTAGAATTGATGATTTTAATGAACAGTGGAATGTCAAGCAGGGCCAAGTGTGAGGATTTCGGAAATTCAGAACTTCATAAATTTAGAGAAAAATTACTTCCTTAGTGGTAAAATTCTGATTAAACTCACCTGTACTTTTAATTACTTTTAATTTATTTCGAGGCAGGGTCTTTCTAGGAGCCCTGGCTGACTTGGAACTCACCATGTAGATCAGGCTGGTCTTGAACTCAGACCTGCCTGCCTTTGTTTCTGCCTCCCAAGTGCTTGGACTAGAGGCATGTGCCTTCTTGTGGTTGAGTGTAATTTTTAAAAGCTCATTTTTGCACTGGAGAGATGGTTCAGCTGTTAAGAGCACTGACTGCTCTTCCAGAAGTCCTGAGTTCAAATCCGAGCACCCACATGGTGGCTCACAACCATCTGTAATGGGATCCAAAGTCCTCTTGTGTATCTAAAGACAGTGACAGTGTACTCACATACATTAAAAATATCTCTCTCTCTTTTTTTTTTTTTTTTTTTGGTTTTTCGAGACAGGGTTTTTCTGTATAGCCCTGGCTGTCCTGGAACTCACTTTGTAGACCAGGCTGGCCTCGAACTCAGAAATCCGCCTGCCTCTGCCTCCCAAGTGCTGGGATTAAAGGCGTGCGCCACCATGGCCGGCCATAAAAATATATCTTAAAAAAAAAAAACCACAAAACAAAAACAACCAAACTCATTTCACCTTTGCCCAGGCAGGACCACATAAACCACCTTCGCCCTCCCAGCGTCCTCCTGCTCCTCCCAGCTTAGCTCTGAAAACGGCTACTACCAACCCCTCTCCCAGCTTGCAGGGGAGCTGCGGCCCTAGAACTGCTTCCTGCGCTTTGGCCAATCTGGCTTCCTTTTTTATTCCTCTGAGCTAGTTCTGCCAGCGGCCAGCTACCACCTTTCCTGGAATGGTTGCAATCATGCTCCCAACCCCTCCTGCAATATCAACCCTGGGAAAGCCAGGAGTAGCTGTCTGCACTCCCACCCCCTCCTCCCAGCTTTTCCTTTGTTCCTCCCGGCTAGCTCTGCCAAGCTGCCAGCTACCACCCGGTTCTCTCTCGGCCCACCTATGCTCCCCAGAAGAATAACACTGACAGCTTTATTATCTTAGAACTTGCCAGATAATACAATTGAGGAGCACAGAATCTCCTGCCCTGATGTTATCAGCCAGCCTATATTAGCCACCCTGTTTCGACTTTAATAAGATAGAGTTCTTGCTAGTGAGGCTCATGGATCCCCAAATCTGCCCAGCTTTTAATGGATTCTTATGGGCCAGACTGGGGTCATCATTTTTTACACAGCAAATTCTTTATGAGATGAGCTGTCTCCACAGCCCATAAATCTTACCCTCAATATTGACACAAAAGCACAATAAACAGTATTTTTATTGAAGTATAATTTTCACAAATAAATTGCTAAATACCAAGAGACTGTGTACATTTTTAAGTCAGAAGAAAAAGGAGACCAGAGAAAAGTTGCTGTGTTACACTGAAAAATTAAGCTTAGAGTTTTCAAGTAGAAAGAGCCTTTTGTTTGTAAAATATACTGATTTTTTTTATTAGAAAAAGTATTTTTTCTAACCCTGCTCTAGTCTTGCTTGAGGTATGAAATAGAACAAACCATTATGAAGTTACACTCACAGGAGAGTAAATTCAGGTCGGTGGCTGGAGAAGAGTGTCATTAAAGTGTTCAAACTTGATTCTGTCCAAGTCAGTATACACCCGTGGTGTGGTATACAGTGCTAACTTTTGACAGTTTTGCTAGTGGGTTTGAGGGGTTTATTTTAGTTGGCTATGTATTTGGAGAATTAGATAATACATTATCAGTTCTCAAACTTTTATCTCAAAACATTGTCAAGAATCAGTATACTGAATCCTATAAAAGTATTCCTGAAACACTTAAAAAAAAAAACAAAAGCAGCATTTTGCACTCAGAAGCATACAGGCTCAAGAGAGTTATTTGTTTGTTTGTTTTTTAAGAACTTAAATTGATTTACTCTCTTTAACAAGATAGGCCTTTCCCATCTATCACAGACCCTTCTTTGGTCCCCACATAAGGGCACCTTACCACCACCACCATCAAATAGAAAGCACAATTTCTATCATTTCTCTGGTTGCTACCCTTCGTGCACACAAGAAGCCAGGCTCGTCTCCTCAGAATTCTCACTGGCTGGCGTGTGCCTCATTTCTCTCTATTACACAGGAGGAGATTGCATGGAATAGAGAGCTTAGACACCGAAAACTACAAAATGAGCAGCTCCCAGGCCTTGGATACGGTCCATACTGTCGACTATTTTCTGGATTCCACTCCAGAGGCCGTTGGCTGTTAGGATCCCACCATCCACTGAACTGCTAACCGGATTACATAGATTCATGAAGTGTACTATGTAGGATTTGAGAGCAAGGATTTCTTTATGAGACATTCCTGAGAACAACTTTCTTGTACTGCCATGAATCAAGGCTGGCTTAAGTCTTAAGTCCTGTATCTGTCATCCATAATACCCACTTTTCAGTTTTACTTTTTACTCTGTGTGTGTGTGTGTGTGTGTGTGTGTGTGTGTACACGTGAAGGCTCGAGGATCCCTGGGAGAGGTCGGTACTTCACCATGTTGGTCCTGGGGACTGGACTTCAGTCTTTGGGTTTGGCTTACACCTACCCATTGAGCCAACTTGCCAGCCTTATAATATGACTTGGATAAGGGTGCAAAAGCATAGTAAGATATACAATAGTGGTTTTTAAGGTCCACAGAAAGGCAGCTTATACATTGACTTTTTGCAAGAGAAGAAAGAGTTAAGATTTTAAAAATAGTCAAGAAAATTTCCATGTGAAAAAATTCTGAGTATTTGGATATATTTACATATAGATGGAGTGTTAAACATTTAACATTTTTCAGATGCATAATAAAACAAAGCTACATTTTTCAACCCTGTGAAACATGTGTTTTTTTTTTTAATGTACATGATAGGATTCTACTAAAATAAATTTAAATGGAAGAAATTGAACAAAATATAAGCAGGTAAGATGTAGAATAAATGTCCTTTGGTGACCTGTTTATTGGCCAATAGGAGTAGAAACTGTTGCTAAGGAATACACAGTTCAGTGTTTTTGTAATATTGTTTAAAGCTTTAAACTCTACTTAAATTCCCAAAGTGCTGTAGGCCCTTTTATCAAGGCTTCTATGAGTTTAAGTCTGTATCTATGTGCTCTTTCAGAAGGCAGTCTGTCAGAATGCAAATGTATCTGGTCTTGTGCGTGATGCCTGCAAAGAAGTGCCTGGATGTGAATCTGTTTCATGCAGGCCAGGGTAGGAAGGAAGTGGTCTACTTTGAATCATTAGTGAAGTTATTAAGAAACTAATATAATTCTACTGGTATCTGGCAACATCTTCATGGAAACTGATGTAAAGTGACAACAGGCATGGCAAACAGCAACAAAGTCACAATGACAAATTCTTAAAGACAACTCTTAGCTGGGCATGGTGGCCCAGGCCTCTTACTCTAGCGCTGATCATCCTCGGCTACACAGTGAGTTCTAGAGACCCTTCAAAACCAAAACATACACACACACACACACACACACACACACACACACACACACACCAAACAAAACCCCAATAACTCCTAAGCAGAAACAGCTTCAGACAGGTTGCCCTGTGCTTTGATTTATCGTAAATAAACTGATGATAAAAAGAACTTCAAGAGATAGGCAGTGGTGGTGCATGCCGCTAGTCCCAACACCAGTGGAGAGATCTCTGTGAGTTCCAGGCCAGCCAGGGTTACACAGAGAAACTCCGTCTCACCGAAAGGCCAAAATGAAATTAGCCTAAAGGCCCTCCTTAGCCTTTACACATTAACTATAAAGAGCGCGAGAGAAGCTTTGTACTGGTGGAGTGATGAGCCACAGGAAGCTATCCAGCTATGTCTAGGAGGCTAGCTCTCTTAAAGACTGTATTTTTAAGGCTACTTCACAATCAACAACAAAAGCAAAACAGGTAGTGAAGCTCAGTGGCCAGAGTTGTGACATTTTGAGTACCAAAAAGAGCACAATGTTATAAAGCACATTAAGACCATCAAGTCCCCAAGTCTAACGTGACAAGTAAGTGGACACGGAACATTCAGCCTGCCTTGCCTGTCAGATCTGTGTTTAGGACTGTACTGGCTGGTTGTATGTCAACTTGACACAGGCTGGAGTTATCACAGAGAAAGGAGCTTCAGTTGGGGAAATGCCTCCATGAGATCCAGCTGTAAGGCATTTTCTCAACTAGT
>NC_034591.1:16463899-16481721 GCF_900095145.1 Mus pahari
AAAAAAAAAAAAAAAAAAAAAAAAAAAGAAAAGAAAAGAAAAACAAGAGAGCTAGAAAGAAGTGGAGAAGTGGACAAACTTTAGTAAAATAGTTCACTTCAGCAAGGACTGTCACCCAGTGTTATAATTTCTGGCTCAATGAGAAATGACATTTATTTAATGCCAAAGGAACATCATATGGATAATAATATATACTATAAAAACCAGCTGAAGGATTAGACTGTCATGTTGATCCAGTAGTTTATCTGCACACCCTAAAAGGTAGGCAAGCTAGATGGCCTGTGCTTTTCTGAGTGGTACAATATGAAGCATATGTTTTAGCTAGGGTCCAGACTAGCATAAATTACTTAACTCATATCCATGTGTCTTGAATAATGACTTCTGAATGGCAGGTAACATGAGGACTAGCTGAGCAAGCCCAGTAACACTGGAGAAGGAACTAGACACATTCACAAGATGGGATTCTTAGTCATCTACATATTTGTTAAGAGACAAAAAGAACTGTATAGATTGAAATAGACTTAAGGCACATGACCAATTACAGTGTGAAATCATAGAATTAATACAAGTCTAGACAAACCAACGGCAAATTTGAGGACAATAGGAAACCTGAATACTGTATGGGGGGGATACTCTGGAATAAGAATGTGGACATTGTCAACTAAAAGATGGACTATAGAACACTATGCAGACCTGTGCTTACTTTTGTTAGGAAATATATATACACAGGGAAAGACCTGGAGGGGGCCTCATTAAGGTGCCTGTGATGGTCACCTCTGAGTGCATTCTTATTCTCCTTTGTCTAGTTAGTTCTCAACATCCATAATGCATTTACATCAATTCTGTAATAGCAAAAAAATTATTTTAAAGCCAGCATGTCTAGCGCACTGTAGATTTCCTCTTCTGTTAGGAAATCGATTACAGTCTGTTCTCAAACAAGTGCAAGGTTCAGGAGCCACGAGCCACCTGGCAACAGCATGCTCTAAGTTAACTACTTAAAGTTATAAGAGTTTAACTCACCCTACAAAGATAACACTAAGTGGAGGCGGTTGTGTCAGGGAAGGTGGGAGCCAGGAAGGTGGGAGAGCAGCCTGGGAAGACACAGCAAGCTGGAGCCTCCGGACAACATGAAGAAGTAGCAGAAAAACCTGGGAAAACTAAGACTGTTTCTTCCAGTAATGGAGGGGAAGTTCCAGTTGCAGCGCTGCAAAACGACCCTCTGAAGAAGCTGCGGACCTCCCAACAAAGGTGTCCAAGCCTGTGTTTGCCATAGGTAGTCAAATGGCAAGGAGGAATGCATCTGCCATCTCCACCAGACTCCACACAGCAATCATAAGGACACTGTTCCAGCTTTGCTGCAAACCTCTTTCAGTAGCAGCAGCTTTCAGTGAAGACGAAGAGTGAACTAGAAGTGTCTCCAGGAGCAAAGATGAGAATGGAGACTATCGGGAGGGAAGCTAACATTGGCAGGACGAAAAACCATTAATAAAGGAAAACATGGCTTTCTCGGTAACCAGAGACAAAGGGAGTGACACAGAAAATCTCATCTTGGAAATGGACTCAGCCAAGACAATTAGATGAACTGCTTTGTGACCAGGGTGCAGTTAGAAGGAACAGTTTCTTTTTGTAAAAAATGATGTGAGATTAGCTTTAGAGCAGTCTCTTTTCTTTTTCTCTTTCTCTCTTTTTTAGGTTTGAGTAGTACATTAATAAGTGAAGGTTTAAAAATTGGAGGTAATTTATATTTTACATACAGATTTTAAGACATTTGCTAATTTTGTAGTTTTATGTGACTAGTTTCCAAAGATTTCAGATAATAAAGAAATCAGGAGTAAAAAACCCACAAAACAGAGATAACATTAAGGTATGATGGAAATGTCACTGCATAAGTGCAAGAGGCCCGATAATCTTTGAAATATTTCAATTTAACCAATGTAAGTGGGAAACAATCTTGCTATGCCTCATTCACCCTCCACATCGAGCCGTGACTGCTAGCACTTCCCTTAGGGCTGGAAAGAAAACTTATGACCTTGGATTTAAAGTGTGTAAGTTCAGAATTCAGGAGAGGCGCACAACCCCATGCAGGGCCTTTATGCTTCGGGTGTGGTGGGTGTGGCATTGGGCTCCATATCCTCCTGGGGAGGTGGAGCCGTGGCTTCTTGCTCAGCCATTGCCTCTCGCACTTGGCTGCCCAGAACTGCATCGTGGATACTGTGGAACAGAAGCTCTTTCAAGGCTGGATTTTCAAAAAAATAGTTGCGGGTGAGGTCATTCACAACTTGTGCTATACAAAGAAAAGAAAATCAAATCACATTCCAAGTTTTGGTCTTAAACAGTGAAAAAAAAAAAAGCAGGTTCACTCATGGCTTGAAAATTTAATTTGTTAATTTAGAAACAAGTTCTTATGTAACCTAAGCTGGCCTTGAATTCTTGCACCTGCCACCACCTTTCCCACATGCTGGGGCTTACGCCTGGTATCTCACGTTTTACACACACACACACACACACACACACACACACACACACACAGAGATAGAGAGAGAGAGAGAGAGAGAGAGAGAGACAGACAGACAGACAGACAGACAGATACACAGACAGACACACAGACACAGACACAGACACAGACACAGACACAGACACAGACACAGAGAGAACTCATTCAGAAAGCTGCCTGCCTCTGTCTCCGGAGTGCTGGGATCAAAGGTGTGGGTCACCGAGCTCAGCACATAACAAAGTTTTAAATATTAAATGCTATGTAAGTCTTACTCTAGTCTCTGTCTTGATCCTGTCACAGTTCTAATCTCAGGAAATGACTTTTTATTTCTTTCTATATATATTCCTCCATGATTTCCCAATGAAAATATAAACTTAAGCCCTTGTGGTGATGCATGGGGACACCTTGAATCCCTGCACTTCGGAGGCAGAGACAGGTGGATCTCTGTGAGTTCAAGGCTAGCCTGATCTACAGAGAGAGTTCCAGGACAGCCAGGACTACACACTTTCATATATATATATATATATATATATATATATATATATATATATATATTATACACAAATATCTATTCTGGCCAGGCACAGTGGTACATGTCTATAATCTTGTCTCTTGAAAGGCTGAGGCAAATAGGGTTACAAATTTGAGGAACAAGCCTGCTTAAAAAGACAACAACTTCTTATTTTCCTTCTTTTCCTGCCCAAAATATTACACACACTGTTTCTCTATAATTCTGAACTGTGTTTACTTTAATTTTCCCTCCGGCTGTGTTTGAATTCCAGTTCTTGTGTATGCCCAGCAAACACTCTGCCAACTGAGCTGTACCCAGACCTATTTATTTATGTATTTATTTACATTGCAGGATATGAGTCTATTGTTCAGCTATACTGTACATTCGTTTATTGGGGTTCACCCCTCCCCTCTTTTTAAGATGGGCTCTTTATATACCCCTGGCTGGTTTAGAACTCACTCTGTAGAGTAGACCGGCCTCTAGCTCAGAGAGATCCATCTACCTCTGCTAACTGAGCACTGGGATTAAAGGTGTGCACAACCTTGCACACCTCCATTGGGTCCCTTTTCTTTTAACACTTCAGACTTTTCTAGCCTTTTGTTTTTACAGCCATTGATGTAATGGACAGATGACTATGTATGTATGTCTGCAGTTGGCTGTGGATTGGCTGAATGAAAAGGTGACTATGTAAGTCTGCAGTTGGCTGTGGATTGGCTGAATGAAAAGGCTGTAAGTTTGAAAGCTACTAATGGTTTGCCCTCCACAGGGGCTGCTACATTTTCCACAGTCACTACTTTATCCATTTCCACCATGTGCCTTTGAAATGCACTATGGGCATTTTTATTTTCCCCAACTAAATAGATAAATAATTATGTCTTTATGTGAATTTTGTTTTTAAGCACAGTTTTAACCAAAATATAACAAAACCCCCAAAATATCAGGAGAGTTATTCCTGCTATTCACACTGGATGGGAATTCTAACAGAGTGTTTTACAGAAATACAACACGTGTGCAGTAGCTACTTAAATAAATGCTGAGAAACTCTTGCCCTCCAACGCCATCTCAGAAGATCATCTTAGTGCCCACAGCTAGCAGATTTCAAAACGGCCATTACAGTGATTTTGTTTTTTTAGAAGAATATTTTTTTTATTTTATAAAAAAGTTTAAATTATAGGAAAAATTGTAATTCTATATGGAAAAAAAGCTAGATCATTAAAACTGACCCAATCTAGGGCCCGAGAGATGGCTCATATGTTAGGAGCTCATATGTTAGGAGCTCATATGTTAGGGGCTCATGTGTTAGGGGCTCATATGTTAGGAGCTCATGTGTTAGGAGCTCATGTGTTAGGGGCTCATATGTTAGGAGCTCATATGTTAGGAGCTCATGTGTTAGGGGCTCATATGTTAGGAGCTCATATGTTAGGAGCTCATATGTTAGGAGCTCATATGTTAGGAGCTCATGTGTTAGGAGCTCATGTGTTAGGAGCTCATATGTTAGGAGCTCATGTGTTAGGGGCTCATGTGTTAGGAGCTCATGTGTTAGGAGCTCATATGTTAGGAGCTCATGTGTTAGGAGCTCATGTGTTAGGAGCTCATATGTTAGGAGCTCATGTGTTAGGGGCTCATATGTTAGGAGCTCATGTGTTAGGGGCTCATGTGTTAGGGGCTCATATGTTAGGAGCTCATGTGTTAGGAGCTCATGTGTTAGGAGCTCATATGTTAGGAGCTCATGTGTTAGGGGCTTATGTGTTAGGAGCTCATGTGTTAGGAGCTCATGTGTTAGGAGCTCATNTGTTAGGAGCTCATGTGTTAGGAGCTCATGTGTTAGGAGCTCATGTGTTAGGAGCTCATATGTTAGGAGCTCATATGTTAGGGGCTCATGTGTTAGGAGCTCATATGTTAGGAGCTCATGTGTTAGGAGCTCATGTGTTAGGGGCTCATGTGTTAGGAGCTCATATGTTAGGGGATCATATGTTAGGAGCTCATGTGTTAGGATGCTTTTGCAGAGGACCCAGGGTTGGACCCCAACACAACACAGCGGTTCACAACAATTCATAATTCTAGTTCCAGAGGTTCTGACGCCTTCCTCTGATCTCTGCAGGCACCAAGCATGCATACAGTACATGCACATACTTGCGGGCAAACACTACTGCCCCTAAATAAATCTACAATAAAAATGAAAGTAGCCTCTCCCACTGTAGGGTATACTCACGGCTGCATCCTGCTAAGTAGACATAAATTCCAACATCTCCGTATTCTTTCACCATCTGTAATAATAGTGAAGCAAAGCTTAATGCGAGGCACTCAGATTCGTTACTCAGGTTCCTCAGCTTTAGCAATAACGCAGCACTGAGCTAATGCGCTGAGTGATTTTGTACTTACCTGGTTTCCATACCGACAATGAGTAGCAACACATTATCACATTTGACTCTGGTGTAATAGAGATTATGATAATGGTTTTAAAGGAAATGTTTTAGAGGCAGGTACTCGGATGTGTTCAGATCGTGTGCCATCTAGGACGTGCCTCCCAATAAGAAGCAGTGTCGGGGATTCGGAAGTCAGGCTGGCCATAAAGTGTTCATTGTTGAAGCTGAGGGACGGTTGTTACACGGGGATCATTATACTGCCCTCGGTATTTAAACCGAAAGTTTCAAAAACAATCACAAGGTAAGAATCGACAAGGGCCTGTGGTCCATGTCCCTGAGGTGGCTGACGGGAATGCTGTGGGCCCTGTCCCTGAGGTGCCAATGGGGATACAGGGTATTGCAGACACTGAAGGACTTGTTCCAGGTGGCACTTACCCCGGCCAGAGTTTTCACTCCAACAGAATCCACAAAATTGACCTGTGTAAAGTCTAGAATGACAGTGTGGACATTTTCCCCCTGGGGCAAAAATCTCTGCAGCTCTTCAGGAAATGTTGTTTTGATGACTATTGGGGGAAATTTGACTTCATCATCCTCTTCTTCAGGTTTTGTAGCATTTTCTCCATCAACTTCTGCATCCTATGACCAAAATGAGACCATGAATTTTCTTCTTTCTGTTTTCTAAATTAACTTTATTTTATACCTATGTGATTTGTCTGCATGTGTACATCATGTGTATGCAGTACCCATAGCGACCAGAAGAGGGCATCAGATCCCGTGGACTGCTTTACAGACAGTTGTGAGCCACCGTGCGGGTCCTGTATTCTCTGGAAGAGCAACCGATGCTCATAACTGCTGAACGCCCTCTCCAGCCCCATAAGACATGAATTTTCTAAACAACTCATTTTTCTTTTCCTGTGAGAAAGATTTATAATGGAAAATAAGCCCATGTGTTCTCAAGAAACAGTAGATTTTGCTAAATTTCTTCAGGCACACATACTCCACATAGCCCGGGATATTTTATACTTCCTGCTCTTGTCCACACTTTTCTCCTAATTTAGAAAAGTCCTATTAAGCTCAGCATGACAGGCCACAAGTTACCAGAAGTCTAAACAGCAAAAACTAGTCCATGAGATTTTTTTTTAATTTATTTATTATACGTAAGTACACTGTAGCTGTCTTCAGACACACCACAAGAGGGCATCAAATCTCATTATGGATGGTTGTGAGCCATCATGTGGTTGCTGGGATTTGAACTCATGACCCTCAGAAGAGCAGTCGGCGCTCTTAACCACTGAGCCATCTCTCCAGCCCAGCCTATGAGTTTTTAATTATCAGCTGAATTACAAAGTATAGTGGCCACATTTCTAAGGTGTTACGTGATTTTAAGTTTTAACAACAATTCTTTTACTACTTACTTCGTAAACATCCTCATAACTGACTTTATCACTGTCTTGTCCTTATAGCCGAGGCTGGCCTTGATCTCTGCCTTCTGACATGTCCTACCACACCCAGCTTTGTCACACATCTATACCACACAGAGGAAACGTAGATCCTTCCCCGCGTTCGCTACTTCAGGCTGTGTTTAGATTTTAGCCTGGTTAAAGAGGGATGCCATGCAGACCGCTTACCACTTTGACAACAGCCGCATTGGCCATGTTGGCATTTCCAACTTCCTTGGCGTACTTCCTCATGGCCTTTCTTCTTGCCCCCATAATGAGCGCTGGGTTCACGCCAGTCTTTACAAAGACAAGACACGTAAGGTCATCCATCGCACAGCTCCCCGGACCCACCCGGACAACACAAAATGTTCAACTCTCTCCTGGCCAATTGCTCTCTGTGCCCCAGCCTTGCTCGGTCTTGCCCTCAGGTGCCCTGAACTGAGTTACTCCTTGAGAGATCATTAGTTATTTTTCTCTGTCTGAGTCTTTATTCAAGACTAGCAGGCAATAAAGAACTGCAAACAGCAGCAGCAGCAGCAGCAACGACGACGACGACAACTGTACAGTGGTACTTACTAAACTTAGAAGGCTTAGGTTCTTAAGCTTGTGTTTGTGGGTTAGAGGATGTTGATTTTTAATCATGACCTACAGTCCCCAGAGGAGGACTACTTTCTCACTTCTTTATAAAGGTAATGTGTACATATGACAAAGGGATGAACCGTGGTGATGATTGAGCAGGCGTGGGAACATATTCAATGCTAGACACTGGGTGGTGCTTTTATAAATGTTTAAAATAGTAAGGTTTACATCTATTTTACTCTAGTAGGAACACTGAGGTGGAAAAGTGATCCTTCTATCCCTTCTAACCTACAATGCTTTCCTTTGAAAGAATCAACTTTTTTTTTTTTTTTTTTTTTCGAGACAGGGTTTCTCTGTGTAGCTCTGGCTGTCCTGGAACTCACTTTGTAGACCAGGCTGGCCTCGAACTCAGAAATCTGCCTGCCCCTGCCTCCCAAGTGCTGGGATTAAAGGCATGCGCCACCACCACCACGTCCTAATTATTACTCTTAACAAACAAACAAAAGGTGGCTCACCTTTCTTTTTAAAGCACTGCTATACAAGTCGCTATTTGCATAGTAAATTGGGGCATTTATTTGGAATATTTTTATTCCAGGAATTTCTTTCACCTGAGAAGAAAACATGATGATTTTAGCACCTGGATATATTTCTAATCAAAGTTGCAATCTGCTTCCTCCTCTAACTTGAAGATGAACACAGACAGACAATGTGAAGAGCCCTTGCCCCACGTTTAGACAAAGTTACATTACTCAGTTCAGACTCTGGGAGGAAGAATATACAAAACAAAGGTTGTGTTCCCGTGAGATGGCTGCCCAGGCCGATCCTCAGCTCCTGGGCTGAGCAATGCCCCTGCCTCCACCTCTCCAGGAGCTTAGACCTCAGAACAGATCGCCACGCTTCACTCAGAAGCTTGGAAAACATACATCTTCCTATTTATTTTTACAAGATAGGCTTTGCTTCATTTTTTTTTTTTTTAAACAAAATTCAAGGAAAAGCTAGGGTTAAACATCCAAAGGAGAAAAGAATGTGGACGAGAAATGAGGCTGCCGCCAGTCGGGGCCCCGCACACCAATGAGGTGAACACAGACACAGATTTACTTGGTTTGATCCACAATTCAACTCCAATAAAGCAAAGTGAATATTTTCTCAAGAATCTTCATGGACCCAAAGATGCCATTTAGAGTTTAATAATTCATTTTTAAAAATTTACCTATTCTAACATCAGGCTCATTTCCCAATACTTTATAGTGAATCAGAGATTTTCTTTCCCCCCAAGCAGAAAAGAGATTAATTAGTTTTCAGAGATTTTATAACGTCTTTGCAAATCTATCCAAGACAAGAGCATTCAGAATCAAGGAACTTGAAGGTATAATTTTAACTCTTAAAGAGGAAGCTAGACAATGCCTGGCCCCACCACCTCAATTTTAACATGATTGAAACTGGTATTTCTCCATTGGCTTAAACTCATCACAAGAAACCCATATCCGTGCAAGCCATGTTCTAAGCTTCAGTGTTTTTAAATGTGTGCTTTATGTGCCCATTCTCATTAAGAATGAGCATTAGGAAGTGAGGTAGTTACCATACCGTATAGAGCACAGAGCTGAGTCTAGACAGTGCCTGCATCTTTTCATATCAACCCCTACTTCTCTCTTCTTTCCTCCTTTGCTATGTGTAGACGCAGTCCTCACATGCTTACAATCATTAAGACATTAGACAAAGGTCCTACCTCCTCATACGCATCTATGTCAATGTACACATCGGTATCAGGGAGCTGCCCCAGGACTTTGTAGCTCGGACTGTAGAGAGAGGGAAAGATCAGTTCAATAGGCAAGTGAGGGAAGGGCTGTCCTGACCCCCTGCAGTGCCCAGGCACCATTTCTGTGCAGGTCTAGGTCCTATTGATCCCTGTGAGGTCATCCCTGTTTAATGTCCAGTGGATGCCTAGAGCAAAGAAGTCTCTTTCCAAAAATACCCATGGGGTTTGTTGCTTCTTACCACAGTCTGTCATACCTACCCCTAATGTGGCACGTGTAGCCAGCTATATGTTCTTATTTCACGAAGACGATAAAAATTGGATTAGAAGTCAGTCTCTAAAGCCAGGTGGTAGCAGCACATGCCTTTCATCCCAGCACTCAGGAGGCAGAGGCAGAGGCAGGCGGATCTCTGAGTTCAAAGGCAGCCTGGTCTACAGAGTGAGTCCCAGGAAAGCCAAGGATATACAGAGCAATCTTGTTTCAAAGAAAACCAAAGAAATACAAAAACAAAAACAAAAACAAATCACTGGTGACTGACCACACTGGTCTATGAAAAATTCTATATCTATGAAAAACTCGATTTCTATGAGAAACTCTAGGTCCATGAAAAGCTACATTTAAATCATTCTCTCACCACATACTATGTCTGGGATAAGTACCTCAATCACCCTAGGACTGAGTTTCTACAGGCGTGGAAATGGAGATGCTAACCATTGGGTTATGGGAATGGAATGACATAAGCATTGGCCTTTACAAATAGCTAGGCACATACACGGTTATATTCATAGTAAAGCATTGGTCCTTATGAAGAGGTAGGCACATAAATAGTTATGGTCACTTGCTCCCAATCTTACTTCATTATCGTGTCCACATCAGTGGTATCATTATTATCTGTCTGTCATCCTCAGGGGAAGACCAACTGGTCAAAGGGAAGGACAATGGCTCTGACTACAAGAATCTGGTCTTTCTGTGGAAACATAGCAGAACCTCCACAAATATCAACTCAAGGAAGATTTATCATCACTTTATTGTGCTTTATAAAGCTGACTAAACTATGAGCTTGTGGGTGAAGTAAAGATTCCAGTGCATCAGTAGCACCCACGGTTCATGGAGAAGAGGCTCAGCAATGGTTGTATGCCGTGATTTCTCTTCAGAGCTGTGTGTTCTGAGGGAGCCTGAGTGCTCGGAACACACCTGTGCTGGACAGCTTTATGTCGACTTGACACAAAGTAGAGTCATCCGAAAGGAGGGAAGGTCAATGAAGAAGATTCAGCTGTAAGGCATTTTTTTAATTACTGATTGATGGAGGAAGGCCCAGCCCATTGTGGGTGGTGCAGTCCCTGAGCTGGTGGTCCTGGGTTCTGTAGGAAAGCAAGCTGAGCCAACCAGTGAGCTGCACCCCTCCATGGCCTCTGCATCAGGTCCTGCCTCCAGGTTCCTGCCCTGTGTGAGTTCCTGTCCAGGTTTCCTTCATTGTAGTGATGGACTACAATGCAGAAGTGAGTCAAATAAGTCCTTTCCTTCCCAACTTGCTTTTTGATCATGGCATTTAATTGCAGCCATAGAAACCCTAACTAAGCCAACGTGGAAGCCAATGTGCTAGTAGTGGACTCCTGGAAGTGTGCCCTAATTATTGAATAAGAAGCAACTGAGAATAGACAGGCATTCTGAGCAATGGCTTCCCAAATGCCAACCTGCAAAATCCCAAGGAAATCACAAAGACCAGGACCTAAAACTCAAGTTTAAGTATTCATAGGAGGGAGATAGAGAAGTATATCATTAAAAACAAAATAAAACCCAAAGAACATGCCTTGCCCACCCAATGAGAAGAAATTGAAACCCTTACTAAATAAAGAAAAGCGGCAGCTTGCATCCGAAATTCTGTCCTGCCGTTTGTCAAAGAGCATGGAGTTTTGCTGGTTTGTATTAGAGTGCAGGGCTGAGTTGGGACCTTGCATCCAGGAATCTTATGCCGTCTCACTGGGCTACACCTCAGCTCTCTAGGTATTTTTAAAGCATATTGTTTATCAGAGCTCCAAGACAGAGAATCCCTCTGCATTCTAATAAGACCCTGTATCATAGGCTTCCTGAGAGGGAAAGTGGATGGCAGGGAGCTGCAGAGAGCTGGCTCAGTGGTTCAGAGCACTGACTTCTCTTCCAGAGGACCCGAGATCAATTCCAAGCATCCAGTTCCGAGCTCAAGGAATAGGGGGAGGTTCTGATGCTAATGTCCTGTTCCCCAATTAGTTCTTGATTTGTCAGTAAAGAAGGAGGGGGGGGCAATCGCTGGGTAGAAGGTACAGGTGGCACGTCCTGGTCCCAGGAGGAAAAAGGCAGCTGCAGAAAAGGGAGGGGCTTTTATGCTTTGGAGGAAGAAATGCAACAATCAATCCCCATTTCCAGGTGTTGGGACTTGAGTACGTGGTAAGCATGAGTCCTATGATGAGGCTCTTCTTCCAGCCCTGACCGAGCACTATTTGGCTCCTTTCCCACTGAGTCTATGCTTAAGGCCACATTGTAACATCAGCTGCAACCATTTCAGCAGGGCGGGCACTCACCTCTGTGTTCTGTAAATCACCGTGAGCAGAGCAATGATCACTGCGGTAATCAGTCCATAGTCCAAGCCCAGGAACAGGGAGGACACAAAGGTGGTGAGCCAGATGGTCTAAAGGGAAGTCGAGAAGCTTCTAGAGAACGCGTTAATAATTCCATATGAAATACACGCACACACATGCACACACACAGATACAGATGCACATACACACTTCTCCTGAGCGACACACCCATGTGCGCATACACCCACACTCCTCTCCCCCCACCCCAAGCCATGCCTGAGTAACACAACACTGACCACTATCTGTCTCGCGGTTTCGTTCACCCCGCTGGCTGCTGCCACAGCGACCTGTAACGGACAGCCACCTCTACTCACCAGCTCTATCTTGCTGGTTCTCCAGAAGAAAGGCAGGTCTGAGAATTGCATGAACATTCCTTTCAGGTTGACGATCACAATGGCAGAAAGGACAGCCTGCAACACAGCGCTTCCATCCGTGCCTTGAAGTCATGCTCACAGCCCCCCCCCCTTGCTGGCTTCTCACCGGCTTCCTTCTGCCTCTCCCACCCCTTAGCCCCAGTTGCTCCTCAAGGGGCTTTCAGGGGACCTTTGAAGGCATGGAAGGGACTCCCAGCATTTGGTTATTTAAAACTGGCCTTGAACCAGCAGGTTCATGTCCTAACAGGAAATCTGCATGGCAGCTAAGAACTCCAGAATCGACTTCGTGATTACAGGCATTATTTTTCCACCTATGGTTCTTCTCCTTAGGCCTTCATTTCTTTTTCTGATTTCTTTTAGATTAAATACAACCAGCAAACCAATGTCTCGTAACATTTAACAGAAATGGAAGATCACAGAGGTCAAAGATAGAAGTATCTTGGGACCAGCCAGTGCAAATGTCACTTCGCTGATAAGGAAACTGTGTAGGAGCTCAGGACAGGCAGCTGTCCATAGGCTATGGAGCAGGATTTAGTCCTAGCCATGGCCGTTTCCCATGGTACCCTGCTAATGATACATTAGACAGAAGAAGTCACCCTTCAAGATGGCCACAGAACATAGACAGCAGAGTAGCATGATTCCCCCTCCCATCAAGTCCACAGTCCACACCTGGGGTAACGATTCAAAGAGGAATCCGGTGGCTAATATGACCAGCAGAATCATCAACGAGGCTAAGCAACCTGCAAGCTGGTGAGAGAAGGCACAGGGGAGGGGCTTTTAGAGTAGAACACAGCACACACAGGCTGACCTTATTTTTGTCACACTCGCTGTGGGAAAAAAATCAAGAACAGATCAGTTTAAAGAACATTGCTTTCCAAATAAACAAAAATGTCTTCCAAACTACTTCATAAACTTACACCTCTAGCTTATCACCTACTCTAGCCCTCTTCGACAGTGAGCTCCTCTTGCCGATTCTAAGCAGAGCTGCTTAAACATCCTGGTTAAATGTTCTTGTCAGAAGTGGAAAAGGACACTGGGAGCCAATCTAAGCCAACAGGAGGCTCAGACCAGCATGTGCTGCTCAGTATGGTGACCACCCATCACATGCAGGTCATGATTTCAGTTTTTAAAAATTAATATTAAAGGTCTTGGTTGCATAGCCACATTTCGGGCACTTACGAGCTGCACGTTGCTAATGGCTGCCTTGTTGGACGGCGCAAAGGACAATCACGGTGTGACAGTTCCATTGGATGGAGCTAGCCTCAGGGACACAGTCAGTTTTAGGCTTGAAGAAAAAGTCCATTTCTGAACACATAAGGTTAACTGTAGCCAGTTGAGTCTCATATATCTTCCAATTTAACTGGAGAATGTATCTCTTTTCTATAGATTCAGGTTTTGTTTTTTTTTTTGTGATTTGCTTCAACCAATCACGCCTTTCTCTGATTCGCTACACAGCTCACGGATGGGAGTATGGATCGTCAGGGGAGTACCTTTGACTGGATCCAGAATAGAATCAAGAGACTGTCAGTCCCCACCACTGTCAGATCGCTGGTTTGTTGGAGGACTGTTGTGTACGCACCTGTGTCTTCCCGCCAGTTCCTTCCTGAACAAGGCTTCGAGACAAGGAGCAGGAAATGGAGAAGGTCTGGAAGAGAGATCCAATGGAGTTGCATATCCCCAAGGCAATGAGTTCCTTTCCATGTCGGAACAAAGCAGAGACAACAGACAATAGGTCAGTCCCTCCTAAGGAAGAGTGCAGGTATGCTCTGGACACACACCATCAGCAACAGAGGCTGTCCCCTCCCCCCACTTTGCAAGGCTACATTTCTTTATTGTGAGTTAATGTTTGGAATTCAAGCGTATTGTATAACGGGAGAAAAGCTGTTTGGATTTTCTTTGTATCGGAGACAAATGCTGTGATTCCTACCTGTTCCCAGTGTCCCAAACCCACTTTCTGTACAAACAACATTAAAAAAAAATGCATATAACTGAAAAATACTTTCCAAGAGAAAGTTCTGGATGCACGGTGACTGGCATCTTTTAGATGTCTGGCCCGTTGCTCATGAAGAAGTGAATGTCAGTGCCTCCTTAAGATCTGTGAGTCCTGATTTAGTGCTACTTTGGGATTTCTAGGTTGATTTTATATAAATGTGGAGCATCTGGTTCCTTTAGACATATACGGGCACAAAATCCATGGCCTCTAATCCCAGTACTCTGGAGGCTGAGGCAGGATTACCACAAATCTGAGGCCAACCCGAGTTCCATAGTTACATGGTGAGACACTGACTCTTAAAAAAAAAAAATCAGTATTCCATGCTGTCAAAAAGTATCTTCTAGCCAGGCGTGGTGGCGCACGCCTTTAATCCCAGCACTTGGGAGGCAGAGGCAGGCGGACTTCTGTGAGTTTCAGGACAGCCTGATCTACATAGTGAGTTTCAGGACAGTCAGAGCCACATAGTGAAACCCTGTCTCAAACAAACATATAGAAGTGTTTGCTTGACCTTTCTTAGAAAGAAAGGATTCTCATCCTATGCTAAGCCTTTGCTATTTAGTAACATATGAAAAGAATCTGCCACAAAAATGAAAAAAAAATGTATGCGTTAAAATAGATAATACAAGATTAGAGATCATGGAGTCTGGATTAAATACCCACTTACAGCTATGTAATAAAAGATTACAGATCATGGAGTCTGGATTAAATACCCACTTACAGCTATGTTATAAAAGAAGGCAGCAAAGAGGATACAAACTCTCAGAACACTGAAGCAGGAGGATCAGTGTGAGTGTGAGGCCAGCTTGGCCTCATAATGAATCCCACCAGGTCATTCGCTATAATGTGAAACCTTGTGTGCAAGAAGGGAGAGAGGGCAAGAGGGAGGAAGGAGGGAGGGAAGAAGGGAGGGAGAGAGAGAAAATACAAGAGAGGAATACATTGTAGTGTCAAATAAACAAATGCTTCAAATATATCCATCATCAGAGCAAAGGCTTTCCTACCGAGCTCGCCCCTTTACTGTGTGAAGCTGAGCTTGGTGCCCGCACTCCACTAAAGCGTCCATGGGAAGGTGATGATTGTTACCTGATTGCCGTCAACCTGGTAGCCATGCTTATTTGCCAAGGTTTTGGCCATGGAGATCGTCACTGAAAATCCAACGATGGCGATGGCAATGGCATCCACATACACCAGGTGGAATAGGCTGGTGTCTGGGTTGGCTGGAGGGAGTAGCCTGAAAAGCCAAGGTGACTTTAACTCAAGTGCTGTGACCACTAGGGGGTAAGCAAGCACATAGAGTGGAGCAGAACAGGGAGGGTGCCTTATCTGCACAGGAGATGACCCTGTTGGCTCTTATGTGGCAACAAGAAGGACCCTCCTGCTGCCCAAGTTCTTCCTGGTCCAGGCTGCAGAGCAGCTTTCTGTGGGATGAGTTATCTCTATAGACTGGGTACCCAGTTATATATAGCAGAATAATCTCATGCCTGATGACAAGTGAAAGTAAGACTCTAAACTAGGAAGAGAGCAGATGCAGGACCCCTGAAGCAGGCTTGGGGTGGGGAGTGTTTTGGACAAGCGCTGCTCCAGGGGACAATTTCTGCCCTGGTAACCCTCAGTCTTCCTCTGCTCTGTCATTCATTGTCCCTTCAGCTGAGCTCTAACACAGAAAAGATATCCCTTCTCCCCCTGAGGTCTCGAGTGGAAAATGGAGGACAACCCCAAAGTGTTGCTTCTGAAACGGTGCAAAGGGGAGGCCAGCATTTTTCAATACTGTCGTCTGGACCGCCTATCCTGAAGTACCACAGAAGGCGGCCCATAGAGTGTTCTAAGTCATCCGCCTCACTGCTATATAACCCAGTTATCACATTCCTGTGTGGGAAGTCCTCTGAGCTGGATCAGTTAGCTTGTTTAACTATTTCTCATACTCTGTGAATGGGGCATCGCCAGACCCAGACTTCACAGATGAGGACATGATACACAAGGTTAAACAACTGTGGAAGCCCAGTCAGTTCTTCCTTTAAGAATACAAAGACGCGAATAACTTGCCTCTTTACACCAATGTTTTCACAGTGTCATAGTACAAGTTCAAACCCTGACATAAGGAAAGGAGAAAAGGGACGAGAAATAGGCCCTTTAAGCCTGGGTTCTCTCACATAAACCTTCTCTCTTCTTCCTCTCAATGGGCCTAATTCACAGGGGCCACCAATATCTCAAATTACAGGGGTTTTTTTTTGTTTGTTTTTTTGTTTTACTTTTAAAGGTATAATTTCAGCTGTGAAGCAATTTTCCCAAGACAGAACAGAAAGGTGAGGTTGACTACAGAGAGGGACATCCTGGCAGATGGTTCAGGCCTGAAATATAGGATATCAGAACAGGAATGCGTTCAAGAAAGTGACCCTGATATCATCACCAGTCAATTGCCACACTCTGGGGCCTGCAGGGTCTGTTTATTTATGAGTGCAGATGCTAAGCACTCATAAGTAAGTTATCTTCAGACCCAGCCACCAGCCATTCCTCTCACGCTCGCAGGTGTAACTACTTCTCCATTTAGATGTGGCTTTCTACTGAATCTTCGCTGACCTCCAGATGTGCTGTTCTGGTTTGTATGTGCAATGACTCCCACAGACCCATGTTCTGAATACTCATGTGGCACTTGTGCACTAGTTTGAAAGCTGTGGTGCCTCTAGGAGTGAGGCCTAGTGTCGTAGGGTTTCATTGCTGTGAAGAGACAGCATGACCAAGGCAACTCTTTTATACAGGACAACATTTAACTGGGGATGGCTTACAGGTTCAGAGGTTTAGCCCACTATCACCATGGTTGGGACATGGAGGCTGGCAGGCAGACATGGCGTTGGAGAAGTACTTGAGTGTTCTCTATCGGATCCATAGGCAGCCGAAGAAGACTGCGATTCACATTGGATGTAGCTTGAGCATATGAGACCTTTAAGCCTGTCCCCACAGTGACACATTTCCTCCAACAAGACCACATCCACTCCACCAAGGCCATAACTCCTAATAGTGCCACTCCCTATGGGCCAAGCATTCATACACATGAGTCTATGGGGACCATTTCTATTCAAACCACCACACCTGGCCAGCAGAGGCAGGTCAGTAGCCTTTGAAGGCTACCCTGGCCTCAGCTTCTCTGCTTCTTGGTCCATTGTGAGAAGTCACTGTCTCATGCTCTTGCTGCTGTAGATGGGGCTGCTCTGTCATGCCTGTCCCTATGGAAGTGAGGGGGACACAACAGTTCTCCCCTTCCTTATGTTGTTTCTGCCAGGTAATCTGATCACAGTTACAAAGTATTGATCCCACTGGCCAAGCAAAGGCTGGCAGATCTCTTTGAGATAAAGGCCAACCTGGTCTACAAAGTGAATCCAGGACAGCCAGGGTTTGTTACACAGAGAGACCCTGTCTTGAAAAACCAAAAACCAAAAGCCAAACCAACCCACCAACCCACCAACCAACCCACCAACCAACCCACCAACCAACCAACCAACCAACCAAACCAACCAACCAACCAAACCAACCAACCAAACCAATCAACCAACCAACCAAACCAACCAACCAACCAACCAAACCAACCAACCAACCAACCAACCAAACCAACCAACCAACCAAACCAACCAACCAACCAAACCAACCAACCAACCAACCAAACCAACCAACCAACCAACCCACCCACCAACCAAACCAACCA